>NC_134356.1:625688699-625808699 GCF_048569485.1 Anomaloglossus baeobatrachus | reverse complement strand
AATCACTGTTTTAAATCAAGCCTTACTGACTAGTGATTTAAATCATGATTTAAATCAGTTAGATTTAAATCAAATCCACCCTGTTCCCGAGGTTATGCCTTTTTCCAGCAGAGAAGATACTCAAGGCGTCAGAATTGGCCCAGGGGGCAATTCGCCTTCCCAACATGTCTGAGACGAGCTGTGTCCATGCGGGGCACTAGGACATCCTGCTTCCTGGCAGGGCCAGATCCACTCCAGGGTAAATCCTGTCTGCCAAAAAAGCATTAGGAGGATATTTAGAAGGGGGCGTCATTCTCTCCTTGACGGTCAAGGCTTACCTGGTTTGGTGGACGTCCAAAGGCAACCTGTGTGGGGATTTCCTGGTTACCTCAGCATCGGAAGGTGGTCACTACCGATGCCAGCCAGTCCGGCTGGGGAAGCTCACCTCCATGAGCAGATATCCTAGTGCTGGTGGTCAGCACAAGACGCAGCACAGCCCTCAAACCTCCGGGAGCTATGGGCAGTGGAACGAGCACTGAAGTCTGCCCTCCAGCGTCGGCACATTCAGTAATATCGGACAATCAGTCTACAGTCTCCTACATAAACCACCAAGGGGGGGGGGGGGGGGGGGGACACTATCCCCATCCCTCATTCAGGCATCTTACAATATTTTCACTGGGCGGAACAGAATCCCCCTCGGCTCTACACTTAACAGGTTTTTTTTTTTATAATTCCAAGGCAGATTACCTCAGTCGCCATCAACTGCGACAAGGGGACTGATCCCTGAATCCACGCATCTTTTCAACAGATAGTGACTCTGCGCTGATAGCCCTGTTTTCCTCCAGGTTAAAACAGGCAGATAGACAAATTCTGTTCCATGAACACAGCAGACTAGCCCTTCGCAGTGGATGCACTTCAGGTTCCATGGACCTTCAGACTAGCCTATGCCCTTCCCCCTGTTGTCCTGCTATCGATGGTTATACAAAAGATCGGGGAGGATCCTTCTCATCGCCCCCTTCTGGCCCAAAGAACCAAGGTTCTCTCTCCCGAGGGCAATGTCGGTCACGGATCCTTAGGTTCTACCGGGGATTCCAGACCTGTTAGTGCAGGACCCTGTATTCCAAGCACAAGAGAAAGGGTTCCATTTAACACCTTATAACATGAGAGGTTGCTGCTAAAACACAAAGGGTTCTCCTCTGAACTAGTCTCTTCATTGCTAAATAGCCGTAATCCGGTTAACACTAAATCTATGGGAGAGTATGGCAAAGTTCCCTTGGTTCCGGAGGTTCCTATTCCATATAAATTAGACTTCTTGCAGAGGGGATTGCTCTAGGGTTAGCAGTGCACACTCGGAGGGTTCCTGTTCAGCCTTAGGAACCTTATACATTGGTAATCTGGCAGCAAATCGGTAGGTTAAAGGTTTATTAAAGCGTGTGATGGGACTAAACCAATTGTCATGCCTAAAGTTCCAACTTGGGATCTCAATTAGTTTGGATGCCCTCACGGGTCCTCCCCTTGAACCTATTGCCGAAATCTCCCTGAAGTTGCTAACATTAAATACGATTTTGCTAATGGCCTTGATGTTAGCACGCAGAGTAAGTGATTACAAGCCTTTCGGTAGTAGAGCCCTACTCTCAGTTATTCGATGATGGGGTCCTATTAACACCTGATCCGGCCTATCTCCCAAAGGTTGCCTCTCGGTTCCATAGCACGCAGAAGATAGTTCTTCCCTCCTTTTGGCGGCCATCCTACAAATATAGGGGTATCCAGGTCCACACGTTAGGTGTTCGTAGGGCCCTACTTCTATACATCTTAGTGACACAGTGTGAGGAAAACACAGTTTTTATTCATAGCCTTCAAGGTAGTAGGAATGGTCTGGGGGTATCAAACAGCACTCTCTCTAGGTGGATTAGGGAGGCCATTGCTTTAGCCTACTCATCTAGTGGGGCTGCCATCCCTGAGGGCATAAGGGCCCATTCCACCAGTGCGGTGTCGACCTCCGGGGCTCAAAAGATGCAGGCATCTATTGACCGGATTTGTAGGACCGCTACCTGGTCCTCACAATCTACTGTTTTCCGTCACTATCGGTTGGATCTATCCTCCTCGGCTGACCTCTTGTTTTGTAGAAGGATGCTTGAGACGATGGTCCCTCCCTAATACGTTATTCTCTGAAAATCTCACGTGGTGCTGTCATGGGTGAGGGGAAAACACCGAGGTTACTTAGCGGTAGCTAGTTTTTCAAGAACCCATGACAGCACCCATATAATCCCTCCCTTCTCACCCTCGGTGTGCACTATTCTGGTTGTGTGTCTTATAGTTGGTGATGGAGCTAAGTTCTAACAATGGTTGAAGGTCCTCTCATCCTCTGTAAACCAACTGATGAAGAGGAGAGGTACCGCCCTTTTATTCAGAATGGTTTCCTGTCCTCGCTGGGTGGATCCCTCCCACATGGTGCTGTCATGGGTTCTGGAAAAACCAGCTACCGGTCAGTAACTTCGGTGTTTTTCTGCTAAGAAGTTAGAAAGGTTCAAAGCTCATTAGCAATTTCTCATTTTTTCCAGGAAAATGTACATCTTTTGTTTTTCTTTTTTACGGTCCACATCACATTTGGAGTGACTTTGAGGCCTAGGTGACAGGAAATAACCAAAAGTGACACCATTCTAAAAACTGCACCCCTCACACTGCTCAAAACCACATCCAAGAAGTTTATTAACCCTTTAGGTACTTCAAAGGAACCAAGCAATATCGAAGCGGGGGGGAAAAAAAAAAAAAAAATGAATATTTTACATACACACACAAAATGTTACTTTAGCCATAATATTTTGCATTTTCACAGAGTGACAGGAGAAGATGTACCATAAAGCATTGTGCATTTTCTCCAGAGTACGCAGATACCTCATATGTGGTGGAAATCAACCGTTTGGGCGCACGGCCGGGCTCAGAAGAGAAGGAGCGCATTTGAATGTTTGAAAACAAAATTAGCTACAATCATTAGCGGACGCCATGTGCCTAAGCAGTGGAGTTCCCCAACAAGTGACCCCATTTTGGAAGCTAGACCCCTCAAGGAATTTATCCAGCTGCTTAGTGAGCACCTTGAACCCCCAGGGGTTGCACAGAAGTTTCTAACGTTGAGCCGTGTAAAAAAAAAAAAAAAAAAAATAAAAATGAAATTACCACAAAATTACGTCAACCAGATAGCTTTTTTTTCACAGGGGAATATGGAAAGAATACACCATAAAATTTATTGTGCAATTTCTCCTGAGTATGCGGATACATCATGTGCTGGACATCAATTGTTTGGGTGCACGGCAAGGCTTGGAAGGGAAGAAGCGCCATTTCAATTTTTGAAAGCAAATTAGCTGCATTTATTAGCAGATGCCATGTCGCATTTGGAGACCCCTGATGTGCCTAAACATTGAAGCTCCCCCACAAGCAACCCCGTTTTGGAAATTAGACCCCTCAAGAAACTTATCTAAATGCTTGGTGAGCCCCTGTAACGCCCAGGGGCTTCACAGAATTATTTTTAACCTCAAAAATTCTGCCATTCCCAATTGTGGGCACGCAGCCTTACACGTAATCCTGATTCAAGCGCTCATCGTAGAGTGCAGGATAACTATGAGCCGCGCCGTACTGCGATCTTTTAGAGGCTGAATGAACAAGTCAATAGCGTTTGAAGAATTGGCATTATTTATTTTCACGCTGTTTAAGTGATTAGGCGGCTTTAGGCCTTGTGCGCACTTGCTAGTTTTTCCCGCATGTTTCAGTACAGAAAGAAGGGAATTTTGTTTACTTACCGTAAATTCCTTTTCTTCTAGCTCCAATTGGGAGACCCAGACAATTGGGTGTATAGCTACTGCCTCCGGAGGCCACACAAAGTATTACACTTAAAAGTGTAAGGCCCCTCCCCTTCTGGCTATACACCCTCCCGTGGGATCACGGGCTCCTCAGTTTTAGTGCAAAAGCAAGAAGGAGGAAAGCCAATAACAGGTTTAAAGACAAATTCAATCCGAAGAAACATCGGAGAACTGAAACCAATCAACATGAACAACATGTGTACTCGAAAAAAACAAAAATCCCTAAGAAAACAGGGCGGGTGCTGGGTCTCCCAATTGGAGCTAGAAGAAAAGGAATTTACGGTAAGTAAACAAAATTCCCTTCTTTTTCGCTCCTAATTGGGAGACCCAGACAATTGGGACGTCCAAAAGCAGTCCCTGGGTGGGTAAAAGAATACCTCATGATAGGGCCGTCAAACAGCCCTGTCCTACAGGTGGGCAACCGCCGCCTGAAGGACTTGTCTACCTAGGCTGGCGTCCGCCGAAGCGTAGGTATGCACCTGATAATGCTTGGTAAAGGTGTGCAGACTCGACCAGGTAGCCGCCTGGCACACCTGCTGAGCCGTAGCCTGGTGCCGTAATGCCCAGGACGCACCAACGGCTCTGGTAGAATGGGCCTTCAGTCCAGATGGAATCGGAAGCCCAGCAGAACGGTAGGTGTGAAGAATTGGTTCCTTGATCCACCGAGCCAGGGTGGATTTGGAAGCTTGCGACCCTTTACGCTGACCAGCGACAAGGACAAAGAGTGCATCCGAGCGGCGTAAGGGCGCCGTGCGGGAAATGTAGATCCTGAGTGCTCTGACCAGATCCAACAAATGCATACCTTTCTCAAATTGATGAACTGGATGAGGACACAAGGAAGGTAATGTTACATCCTGATTGAGATGAAAGGGGGATACCACCTTAGGGAGAAACTCAGGAACCGGGCGTAGAACCACCTTGTCCTGGTGAAACACCAGGAAGGGAGATTTGCATGATAGCGCCGCTAGCTCGGACACTCTCCGAAGAGACGTGACCGCCACTAGAAAAGCCACTTTCTGTGAAAGACGAGAAAGGGAAACATCCTTCATAGGCTCGAAAGGCGGCTTCTGGAGAGCAATTAGAACCTTGTTCAGATCCCAGGGCTCTAACGGCCGCTTGTAAGGAGGGACGATATGACCAACTCCTTGCAGGAACGTGCGCACCTGAGTAAGTCGTGCTAGGCGTTTCTGAAAAAATACAGATAGCGCTGAGACTTGTCCTTTAAGGGAGCTGAGCGACAAACCTTTTTCCAACCCGGATTGCAGGAAGGAAAGAAAAGTAGGCAATGCAAAAGGCCAGGGAGGAACTCCCCGAGCCGCGCACCAAGATAAGAATATCTTCCACGTCCTGTGGTAGATCTTGGCGGAGGATGGTTTTCTAGCCTGCCTCATGGTGGAAATAACATTTCCAGATAATCCTGAAGACGCTAGGATCCAGGACTCAATGGCCACACAGTCAGGTTCAGGGCCGCAGAATTCAGGTGGAAAAACGGCCCTTGAGATAGCAAGTCTGGTCGTTCTGGTAGTGCCCATGGTTGGCCTACCGTGAGGTGCCACAGATCTGGGTACCACGATCTCCTCGGCCAGTCTGGAGCGACGAGGATGGCGCGACGGCAGTCGGCCCTGATCTTGCGCAGCACTCTGGGTAACAATGCCAGAGGTGGGAACACATAAGGTAGTCGGAATTGCGACCAATCTTGAACTAAGGCGTCTGCCGCCAGAGCTCGGTGATCGTGAGACCGTGCCATGAAAACCGGGACCTTGTTGTTGTACCGTGACGCCATCAGGTCGACGTCCGGCATCCCCCAGCGGCGACAGATCTCCTGAAACACGTCCGGGTGAAGGGACCATTCCCCTGCGTCCATACCCTGGCGACTGAGGAAGTCTGCTTCCCAGTTTTCCACGCCTGGGATGTGAACTGCGGAAATGGTGGAAGCCGTGTCTTCCACCCACGTTAGAATCCGTCGGACTTCCTGGAAGGCTTGCCGACTGCGTGTGCCACCTTGGTGGTTGATGTATGCTACCGCTGTGGAGTTGTCCGACTGAATTCGGATCTGCTTGCCTTCCAGCCACTGCTGGAAGGCTTGTAGGGCAAGATACACTGCTCTGATTTCTAGAACATTGATCTGAAGGGTGGACTCTTGCTGAGTCCACGTACCCTGAGCCCTGTGGTGGAGAAAAAACGCTCCCCACCCTGACAGGCTCGCGTCCGTCGTGACCACCGCCCAGGATGGGGGTAGGAAGGACTTTCCCTTTGACAATGAGGTGGGAAGAAGCCACCACTGAAGAGATTCCTTGGCCGCCTGAGAAAGGGAGACGTTCCTGTCGAGGGACGTCGACTTCCCGTCCCATTGACGGAGAATGTCCCATTGTAGTGGACGCAGATGAAACTGCGCGAAAGGGACTGCCTCCATTGCTGCAACCATCTTCCCTAGGAAGTGCATGAGGCGTCTCAAGGGGTGTGACTGGCCTTGAAGGAGAGATTGCACCCCTGTCTGTAGTGAACGCTGTTTGTCCAGCGGAAGCATCACTGTCGCTGAGAGAGTATGAAACTCCATGCCAAGGTATGTTATCGATTGGGTCGGGGTGAGATTTGACTTTGAAAAGTTGATGATCCACCCGAAACTCTGGAGAGTCTCCAGCGCAACGTTCAGGCTGTTTTGGCATGCCTCTTGAGAGGGTGCCTTGACAAGTAGATCGTCCAAATAAGGGATCACCGAGTGACCCTGAGAGTGCAGGACTGCTACTACTGCTGCCATGACCTTGGTGAAGACCCTTGGAGCTGTCGCCAAACCGAAAGGCAGGGCTACGAACTGAAGGTGTTCGTCTCCTTTAACGAAGCGTAGAAAACGCTGGTGCTCTGGAGCAATCGGCACGTGGAGATAAGCATCTTTGATGTCTATTGATGCTAGGAAATCTCCTTGAGACATTGAGGCGATGACGGAACGGAGGGATTCCATCCGGAACCGCCTGGTTTTCACATGCTTGTTGAGCAGTTTTAGGTCCAGAACAGGACGGAAAGACCCGTCCTTTTTTGGCACCACAAACAAATTGGAGTAAAAACCGTGACCTTGTTCCAGAAGAGGAACGGGGGTCACCACTCCTTCCGCTTTTAGAGTGGACACCGCTAGCCGCAGAGCATCGGCTCGGTCGGGAGGTGGAGAAGTTCTGAAGAAGCGAGTTGGAGGACGAGAACTGAACTCTATCCTGTACCCGTGAGACAGAATGTCTCTCACCCCAACGGTCTGTGACCTGTGGCAGCCAAATGTCGCCAAAGCGGGGAGCCTGCCACCGACCGAGGATGCGGAGAGAGGAGGCCGAAAGTCATGTGGAAGCCGCCTTGGTAGCGGGTCTTCCGGCTGTCTTTTTTGGCCGTGACTGAGTTCGCCAAGAATCTGAGCTCCTCTGATCCTTTTGAGTCCTTTTGGACGAGGAGAATTGGGACCTGCCTGAGCCTCGAAAGGACCGAAACCCCGACTGTCCTCTCCTCTGTTGGGGTTTATTTTGTCTGGGCTGAGGTAAAGATGAATCTTTACCCTTGGAGTGTTTAATGATTTCATCTAAGCGCTCCCCAAACAGTCGGTCACGAGAAAATGGCAAACTGGTTAAACACTTTTTGGAAGCAGAATCTGCCTTCCATTCTCTTAACCACAAGGCTCTGCGTAAAACTACGGAGTTGGCGGACGCCACTGCCGTACGGCTCGTAGAGTCTAGGACAGCATTGATCGCGTAAGACGCAAATGCAGACATTTGAGAGGTTAAGGGTGCCACCTGCGGAGCAGATGTACGTGTGACCGTGTCCATCTGTGTAAGACCAGCTGAAATAGCTTGGAGTGCCCATACGGCTGCGAATGCTGGAGCAAACGACGCGCCGATAGCTTCATAGATGGATTTCAACCAGAGCTCCATCTGCCTGTCAGTGGCATCTTTAAGTGCCGCCCCATCTTCCACTGCAACTAAGGATCTAGCTGCGAGCCTGGAGATTGGAGGATCCACCTTGGGACACTGGGTCCAGCTCTTGACCACGTCTGGGGGAAAAGGATAACGTGTATCCTTAAGCCGCTTGGAAAAACGCTTATCCGGATAAGCGTGGTGTTTCTGGATTGCTTCTCTAAAGTCAGAGTGGTCCAGAAAAACACTTAATTTACGCTTGGGATACCTGAAATGGAATTTCTCCTGCTGTGAAGCTGTCTCCTCCACAGGAGGAGCAGGGGGAGAAATGTCCAACATTTTATTGATGGACGCTATAAGATCATTCACTATGGCGTCACCATCTGGTGTATCCAAATTGAGAGCGGTCTCAGGATCAGAATCCTGATCAGCCATCTCCACCTCATCATACAGAGAGTCCTCCTGCTGGGACCCTGACCAGTGTGATGAAGTCGAGGGCCGCTCATAGCGAGCTCGTTTAGGCTGTCTGGGACTGTCGTCCGTGTCAGAGCCATCACCCTGGGATGCAAGAGACACCCCCGGATCCCGGAGCTGTTCCGACTGAGGGGGACCAGGGAGCAATGAGTTAACAGTGTCCATGGCCTGAGGTACTGGTCTAGACTGCAATGTTTCAAGAATTTTAGTCATAGTCACAGACAATCTGTCAGCAAAGACTGCAAACTCCGTCCCTGTCACCTGGACAGTATTTACAGGAGGTTCTGCCTGGGTCACCTCCAGCAGAGGCCCCGGCCGAGCAAGTGCCACAGGGGCCGAGCACTGCACACAGTGGGGGTCAGTGGAACCTGCCGGTAGAACAGCCCCACAAGCGGTACAAGCAGCATAGAAAGCCTGTGCCTTGGCACCTTTGCTTTTTGCGGTCGACATGCTGTTGTGTCCTCTGAGAATCTAGGTATATAGCAGAGGATCCCCAGCGACCGTACAGTGCAATGTAAAGCTGCAAGGATAAAATACAATATACACTTCGGCACCAGTGGGGTCAGCCCTTGAGGGCAGCTTACCGCCCGCTGAAAAGCGGGTGTGTGGGCACCAGAATCCCGTGTCTGGGTCTCCCAGTCTCCTTTCTCCAGCTCAGACTGCACACAGGAATGGCTGCCGGCGTCCTGTGAAGAGAAGGATCGTGGGCGTGCCTCAAACAAAGTGCGGGAAACTGGCGTCCCACTGTGCCCAGTGTGAGGGCTGGAGTATGCAAAGCAGACTCCAGCCCTCTGCGCTGACATTCTATACAGCGTCCCGCCCTTCCCCTGACTGGCAGGCCTGGGGGCGGGAACGAAACGAAACTAGGCCGCAGAAAGCCGGGGACTCGAGTAATAAGCGCGGCCGTGATATATGCACGGCCAGCGCGGAAGTCCCCGGCGCACCACAAGTCCCAGCCGCGCCGCAGCGCTGACAACAGTGGCCGCGCGGCAGTTTCAATACATGTCCCCTCTCAGCAAAGCTGTAGATAGGAATGGCACCAGCGCGCAGCGCTGTTGTCCCCGGCGCACTAACACACCCAGCAATGCTGCAGTGTGCGCGCGGACTGTACGGGGACACAGAGTACCTTGTTGTAGCAGGGCCCTGTCCCTGACGATACTCCGCTCCATATCCAGCAGATTCCCCAGGGGCTGTGGACGGAGCACGGTCTCTGTGCCTGGAGACCGGTAAATCCCACTTCACCCAGAGCCCTAAGGGGGATGGGGAAGGATGCAGCATGTGGGCTCCAGCCTCTGTACCCGCAATGGGTACCTCAACCTTAACAAACACCGCCGACAAAAGTGGGGTGAGAAGGGAGCATGCTGGGGGCCCCATATGGGCCCTCTTTTCTTCCATCCGACATAGTCAGCAGCTGCTGCTGACTAAACAGTGGAGCTATGCGTGTATGTGTGCCTCCTTCGCACAAAGCATGAAAACTGAGGAGCCCGTGATCCCACGGGAGGGTGTATAGCCAGAAGGGGAGGGGCCTTACACTTTTAAGTGTAATACTTTGTGTGGCCTCCGGAGGCAGTAGCTATACACCCAATTGTCTGGGTCTCCCAATTAGGAGCGAAAAAGAAATGTTCATAACATCTCTGCAGTGATTCACCAGCAAATCCTATGGGGAAAAAAAAAAAGCTGTGCGCACTAGGCGGATTTCAACAGCTGCACGTTTTGCTGCGGGATTCCCGCAGCAAAAACAAGTGGATGTCACTTCTTTTCCGCAGGTAGCTGCGGGATTTCACTCCATTGACTAATGGAATCGTGAAATCCCGCAGGGAATAACGCAATTAGCAAATTCTGTGCGGTTCATTGCGTTTTCCTGCGTTATTCCCTCCGGTATTTCGCGTTTTGCAGGGAAGTGATGTCATTATGACAGGAAGAGGAAGCGGAGCAGAGAGTAAACACACACATCACAGACATAGAATACACACACATCACACTCACACACAGACATATTATACACATAGAAATCAAACGTACATATTACAAATAAAAAAAAAAACAAAAAAAAACGTGGGCTCCGCAGTATTTTTACCTTCCAGTCAAGGTAAACACACAGCGGCGGCCCGGTATTCTCAGGCTGAGGAGTGCAAGGGGCAGGGTTAATACCCCTCCCCGCAGCCAAGAATATCAGCCCGCAGCTGCCCCTGGACTGTCGCATGAATTATGTGACAGTCCCGGAGTGTTTTCGGTTCTTCCAGATTTCCGTGATGCGGTGGCAATCCAGGTAATAACGAGTTAATGGCAGCGGATCACTGCCACTAAGTCCAGGCTTAATCATGGCAGCGTCTATGAGACAGCTTTCATGATTAACCTGTAAGTGAATAAACACACACACCGAAAAATCCTTTATTTTAAATAAAACACAAAAAGCCCCTCTTTCACCCCTTTATTAACCCCTCCCAACACACAGCTGCGGCGTAATCCACAGAGGTCCCACGACTGATCCAGCCGCGACTGACACACTGCACTGAATGCAGCCTCGTAACGAGACAGCAGAGGTAATTACAGGTCATTTCTCACGGTCGGTAATGTGAACACATTACCACTCGGGAGAACTGCAGCGTGTGCTCACAGGGACTCTATTGATTATCTATCCCTCTATATATCCATTATCTATCTCAGAAGGAAATTACTTTTTTTTTTCAATGTGCTTTATTGCATTGAATGCATTAAAACACATGTACCAACCTGCGGAAAAACGCACCAAAACCGCACAAAAAGGCAACAAAACACATGCGGATTTCAGTGTGGTTTTTATTTTGTGGTTTTTTTACCGCAGGTACGGTAATCTTTCAGTGCCTGCGGAATTTTAAGAAAATTCCTTTTTACAGTGCGCACAGGGCCTTACTCCTCAGGTCAGAATGATTACAGCGATACCAGGTTTATATAGTTTTTTTAGGTTTGGGTACTATCCCACTAAAACACTTTACAAAAAAGGTTTTTGCATTACTGAATTTTGAACGTTATAGTGTTTATTTTTTTTACGCTGAAAGTCATGTGAGGGCTTCTTTTTGCGGCATGACAGTTTTTATTGGCACCATTTTTGGACACAAGTTTTGATCGTTTTCTATTCCACTTTTTGTTAGGCAGAATTAAAAATAAACAGCAAATCAGCAATAGTTTTTGGGTTTTTTTACGACGTTCTCCGTACTGCAAAAGTGTGAAGACAGTTTTATTCTTTGGTTCACTGCGATTATAGCAAAACAACATTTAGGTGGTAAGGTGCACTGAACTACTAAGCCACACCAAGGGGGCGCCTGTGCTTGGTTTGCACAGTAATTTCCGATTAACAGCCTCAAACTGTTTTGACAAGTGACATTTTTTTAAGGCTAAAAATAAGTCTATAACCATATCATAGAATTGTGTGTGGTTTTACCACATTTTTGCTGGGGTCACTACTGCTACGTGAACACTTTCGTCTTTTCCTGTGCAGTGGCACTGTAGCACGAGTTTGCTGACTTGGAGCAGAGTCATGGTGCAGGGAGAGCGGACTTTGGTCCCTTCATTCTCAGCATTTGGACGATTTCCCAGAAGTTGGACCTTTACAAAGCAAACATGACATCCTTGTTTTCAAAGAGCAAATCTCTGATAATATACCTTAAATATGGAAGGATATTATAGATCTCTACAGATGGACCACTAGGGTCTGTGCGTTATAGAACAGATCTGATGCCACATAGTGGACAGCGCCCTAGACTCACCGTCCGGTAGATCTTCAATGCATTCAAACGTGATCTCAAACTGGAAAGGATTGCGGAAGGGGCACGGGTTATCAAGCACTACCATGTTCAATATCTGGACCTTCGCCATGATGCCGATTCTTCACGTGCTGCTTATTATCACTGGTAGAAATAAAAAAAGTAAATATAATCAGTCACTTGAAGAAAAACTTTATACAACTGGTCTTGATCCAGCTGACTTCATAAAGCTGCAAGGAGGGTGAACAGAAGTCCAAAATAATCGGCCATGAGTCTCATGTGTTACCTGAGCAAACTGTTAATGCAGCAATTTTTCAGTATGTCAGCCTCAATTAAAGAGAATCAGTCAGCAGGTTTTTGCTATGTAATCAGAGAGCAGCATGATGTAAAGGCTGAAAGCCTGATTACAGCGATGTTACACTTACTTGACTGCTTGTTGCAGTTTTGATAGAATCCCTGTTTTCTCTGCTACAGATGTAGCAGTGCTCAGAATGCTGAGCTGTGCATAACCCCGCTCACATACCTGATTGGCAGCTTGTTGACATTGTGCTCAGTAAGCTGCCAATCAGATGTAGGGGCGGAGCCACACAGACTAGCTGGACTGCCTTGCATGCAATACCTAGTCCTCTAATGATAATTTCCTGCTGGTAAAACACTGATTCAATACAATCAGTGTTTTACGAGCAGGAAATTATCATTAGACGACTAGGTGTTGCATGCAAGGCAGTCTAGCTAGTCTGTGTGGCTCTGCCCCTAACACTGATTGGCAGCTTACTGCGTACAATGTCAGCAAGTTGCCAATGAGTGGTGGGGGCTGAGTCACACAGACTAACTGAACTGCCTTGCATGCGACACCTAGTCCTCAAATGATAATTTCCTGCTGGTAAAAAAGAGAATTTTGTTTACTTACCGTAAATTCTTCTTCTTATAGTTTCGACATGGGAGACCCAGACCATGGGTGTATAGCTTCAGCCTCCGGAGGACACACAAAGTACTACACTAAAAAGTGTAGCTCCTCCCTCCGAGCATATACACCCCCTGGATGACCAGTCCTAGCCAGTTTAGTGTAAAAGCTGAAGGAGGACATCCACAAGTAGAGATAGAGTAAAACCCGGAATAACCGGAACCTCTGTCTACAACAACAGCCGGTGAAAACACACGGAACAAGAACTGCCAACAGGCAACAGGGAGGGTGCTGGGTCTCCCAAGTCGGAACTATAAGAAAAAGAATTTACGGTAAGTAACAAAATTCTCTTTTTCTTCATCGTTCCTTATGGGAGACCCAGACCATGGGACGTCTCAAAGCAGTCCATGGGTGGGAAATAAGCAGAAAACTGAGAAGTAGGCAAAACCTAACTTCACAAATGGGCGACAGCCGCCTGAAGGATGCGTCTGCCCAAGCTCGCATCTGCCGAAGCATGAGCATGCACTTGGTAGTGCTTCGAAAAGGTATGCAGGCTAGTCCAAGTGGCAGCCTGACAGACCTGCTGAGCCGTAGCCTGGTGCCTGAAAGCCCAAGAGGCACCGACAGCTCTGGTCGAGTGCGCCTTAATCCCCGGCGGGGGAGGCACCTGAGAACATTGGTAGGCATCGGAGATGGCCGACCTAATCCAACAAGCTAGGGTCGGTTTAGAAGCCGAGAGACCCTTGCGCTGACCTGTGGTTAGCACAAAAAGAGAGGTGCACCGCCTAAGAGCGACGGTGCGTGACACATAGATCCGGAGCGCCCGCACCAAATCTAAAGTATGCAACGCTTTCTCAAAGCGATGCTCAGGGGCCGGACAAAGGGAAGGCAATGAAATGTCCTGGTTAAGGTGGAAAGGAGACACCACCTTAGGGAGAAAGTCCGGAGTCGGACGGAGAACCACCTTGTCTTGGTGAAAAACCAAAAAGGGTGACTCCGAAGAGAGCGCAGCCAAATCAGAGACTCTCCTGAGAGAAGTTATGGCCACCAGAAAGACCACTTTCTGTGAAAGTCGAAACAAAGAAACCTCCCTAAGAGGCTCAAAGGGGGGTTTCTTGCACAAGGGACCCTTCAATAACGTCTCAATACTTAGCTTATGAGACGCAGGGCCAGGTCCCTGAGGGGTGAGCGCTCCGTCCGGCAGGGTCCTGAAAGGGCTGCGGATGGAGACCGGTCTCCTGCAAAGCAGTGAGAACCGTGATGGCTCCCACTTCAAGCCAGAGCCCGAGGGATGGTGAAGGAGCGCGGCATGTGAAGGCTCCAGCCTTGTAAAATCAACCTTAACAGCACCGCCGACACAGTGGGGTGAGAAGGGACATGCCGGGAGTCCCGTTTGGACCCGCTTTTCTTTTTCGCTCCTAATTGGGAGACCCAGACAATTGGGTGTATAGCTACTGCCTCCGGAGGCCGCACAAAGTACTACACTTAAAAGTGTAAGGCCCCTCCCCTTCTGGCTATACACCCCCCCGTGGGAGCACGGGTCCCTCAGTTTTTGCTTTGTGCGAAGGAGGTCAGACACGCACGCATAGCTCCACTGTTTAGTCAGCAGCAGCTGCTGACTATGTTGGATGGAAGAAAAGAGGGCCCATACAGGGCCCCCAGCATGCTCCCTTCTCACCCCACTTTCTGTCGGTGGTGCTTGTTAAGGTTGAGGTACCCATTGCGGGTACGGAGGCTGGAGCCCACATGCTGATTCCTTCCCCATCCCCATTAGGGCTCTGGGCGAAGTGGGATTTTACCGGTCTCCAGGCACTGAGACCGTGCTCCATCCGCAGCCCCTGGAGAAGCCGCTGGATATGGAGCTGAGTATCGTCAGGGACATGGCCCTGCTCCGTCAAGGTACTCTGTGTCCCCGTGCATACGCGCGCACACCGCAGCATTGCTGGGTGTGTTAGTGCGCCGGGGACAACAGCGCTGCTGCGCTTGTGCCATTTCCTCACTTCAGCTTAGCTGAGTGGGTAGACTCAGGGAGAACGGTCGCGCCGGCCGCTGGGACTGCGACGCGGCTGGGACTTGTGGTGCGCCGGGGACTTCCGCGCTGACCGTGCATATATCACGGCCGCGCTTATTACTACAGTCCCCGGCTTTTGCGGCCTAGTTCGTTCGTTCCCGCCTCCGCACCTGCCAGTCAGGAGGAGGGCGGGACGCTGTACAGAGCATCAGCGCTGAGGGCTGGAGTCTTTTTTACATACTCCAGCCCTCACACCAGGCACAGTAGGACGCAGTTTCCCGCACTTTGTTTGTGGCACGCCCACGGTCCGCCCCTCTTCACAGGACGCCGGCAGCCATTCCTGCCTGCACGCTGAGCTGCAGAGGGGAGACGGGGAGACCCAGACACGGGATTCTACGGCCTCATACCCGCTGTTCAGCGGGCGGTAAGCAGCCTCAAGGGCTCACCCCCACTTGTGCCGTTTGTATACTGAGTATTTTGTGTTTGCAAATACTTGGTACTGTACGGTCGCTGGTGATTCTCGGCTATATACCCTCCTAGATTACAAGGAGGCAACAGCATGTCGTCCGCAAAACGCAAGGGTGCCAAGGCACAGACATTATATGCTGCCTGTACCGCATGTGGGGCTGCTCTACCGGCAGGTTCCACTGACCCCCATTGTGTGCAGTGCTCGGCCCCTGTGCAACTTGCACAGCCGGGGCCTCTGCTGGACGTGACCCAGGGTGTACCACCTGTGAAGGCTGTCCAGGTGACAGGAATGGAGTTTGCAGCTTTTGCTGACAGATTGTCTATGACCATGTCAAAGATTCTTGAAACATTGCAGTCTAGACCAGTAACTCAGACCATGGACACTGTGGCATCATTGCTCCCTGGTCCCCCTCAGCTGGAACACTTCCAAGCTCCGGGGGTGTCACATGCACCCCAGGGTGACGATTCTGACTCGGACGACAGTCCCAGACAACCTAAGCGGGCTCGTTATGAGGGGCCCTCAACTTCGTCTCACTGGTCAGGATCCCAGCGGGACGAATCTATGGGTGATGAGGCGGATGTAACTGATCAAGATTCTGATCCTGGGACCGCTCTCAATCTGGATACACCGGATGGTGACGCCATAGTGAATGATCTTATAGCGTCCATCAATAGGATGTTAGATATTTCTCCGCCAGCTCCTCCTGCGGAGGAGGCAGCTTCACAGCAGGAGAAATTCCATTTCAGATATCCCAAGCGTAAATTAAGCACTTTTCTGGACCACTCTGACTTTAGAGATGCAATCCAGAAACACCACGCTTATCCTGAGAAGCGGTTTTCTAAACGGCTTAAAGATACACGCTATCCTTTTCCCCCTGACGTGGTCAAGGGTTGGACCCAGTGTCCCAAGGTGGACCCTCCAATCTCCAGGCTTGCAGCTAGATCTTTAGTTGCAGTAGAAGATGGAGCGGCACTTAAAGATGCCACTGACAGGCAGATGGAGCTCTGGCTGAAATCCATCTATGAAGCTATTGGAGCGTCGTTGGCGCCAGCTTTCGCAGCCGTATGGGCACTCCAAGCTATTTCAGCTGGGCTTATACAAGTCGACTCGGTCACACGTACATCTGCCCCGCAGGTGGCACCATTGACCTCTCAAATGTCTGCATTCGCGTCTTACGCGATTAATGCTGTCCTGGACTCTACGAGCCGTACGGCAGTGGCGTCAGCCAACTCCGTGGTTTTGCGCAGAGCCCTGTGGTTGAGAGAATGGAAGGCAGATTCTGCTTCCAAGAAGTGCTTAACCAGTTTGCCTTTTTCTCGTGACCGATTGTTTGGGGAGCGTTTGGATGAAATCATTAAACACTCCAAGGGTAAGGACTCATCCTTACCTCAACACAGACAAAACAAGCCCCAACAAAGGAGGGGTCAGTCTGGTTTTCGGTCCTTTCGAGGCTCAGGCAGGTCCCAATTCTCCTCGTCCAAAAGGACTCAAAAGGATCAGAGAGGCTCAGATTCTTGGCGGACTCAGTCACGCCCAAAAAAGACAGCAGGAAGAACCGTTACCAAGACGGCTTCCTCATGACTTTCAGCCTCCTCTCTCCGCATCCTCGGTCGGTGGCAGGCTCTCCCGCTTTGGCGACATTTGGCTGTCACAGGTCAAAGACCGTTGGGTGAGGGACATTCTGTCTCACGGGTACAGGATAGAGTTCAGCTCTCGTCCTCCAACTAGTTTCTTCAGAACTTCCCCACCGCCCGACCGAGCCGATGCTCTGCTGCAGGCGGTGGCCGCTCTAAAGGCGGAAGGAGTGGTGACTTCCGTTCCTCTTCAGGAACAAGGTCACGGTTTTTACTCCAATCTGTTTGTGGTGCCAAAGAAGGACGGGTCCTTTCGGCCCGTCCTGGATCTAAAGTTGCTCAACAAACACGTAACAACCAGGAGGTTCCGGATGGAATCTCTCCGCTCCGTCATCGCCTCAATGTCTCAAGGAGATTTCTTAGCATCAATAGACATCAAAAATGCTTATCTTCACGTGCCGATTGCGCCAGAGCATCAGCAATTTCTACGCTTCGTTATAGAAAGCGAACACCTGCAGTTCGTAGCGTTACCTTTCGGGCTGGCAACAGCCCCTCGGGTCTTCACCAAGGTCATGGCAGCAGTAGTAGCTGTCCTGCACTCGCAGGGTCACTCCGTGATCCCGTATTTGGACGATCTACTTATAAAGGCACCCTCTCAAGAGGCATGCCAACACAGTCTGAACGTGGCACTGAAGACTCTCCAGAGTTTCGGGTGGATTATCAACTTTTCAAAGTCAAATCTAACCCCGACCCAATCACTAACATATCTTGGCATGGAGTTTCATACTCCCTCAGCGATAGTGAAGCTTCCACTGGACAAGCAGTGCTCTCTGCAGACAGGGGTGCAATCTCTCCTGCAGAACCAGTCCCACTCCTTGAGACGCCTCATGCATTTCCTAGGGAAGATGGTGGCAGCAATGGAAGCAGTCCCTTTCGCGCAGTTTCATCTGCGCCCTCTACAATGGGACATTCTCCGCCAATGGGACGGGAAGTCGACGTCCCTCGACAGGGATGTCTCCCTCTCTCAGGCAGCCAAGGACTCTCTCCGATGGTGGCTTCTTCCCACCTCATTGTCAAAAGGAAAGTCGTTCCTACCCCCATCCTGGGCGGTGGTCACGACAGATGCGAGCCTATAAGGGTGGGGAGCAGTGTTTCTTCACCACAGGGCTCAGGGTACGTGGACTCAGAGAGAGTCCACCCTTCAGATCAATGTTCTGGAAATCAGAGCAGTCTATCTTGCTCTGCGAGCCTTCCAACAGTGGCTGGAGGGCAAGCAGATCCGGATTCAGTCGGACAATTCCACAGCGGTGGCGTACATCAACCACCAAGGGGGAACACGCAGTCGACAAGCCTTTCAAGAAGTCCGGCGGATTCTGACGTGGGTGGAAAACACAGAATCCACCATATCCGCAGTTCACATCCCAGGCGTGGAAAACTGGGAAGCAGACTTTCTCAGTCGCCAGGGCATGGACGCAGGGGAATGGTCCCTTCACCCGGACGTGTTTCAGGAGATCTGTCGCCGCTGGGGGATGCCGGACGTCGACCTGATGGCGTCACGGCACAACAACAAGGTCCCGGTTTTCATGGCACGGTCTCACGATCACCGAGCTCTGGCGGCAGACGCCTTAGTTCAGGATTGGTCGCAGTTCCGACTACCTTATGTGTTCCCACCTCTGGCATTGTTGCCCAGAGTGCTCCGCAAAATCAGGTCCGATTGCCGTTGCGCCATTCTCGTCGCTCCAGACTGGCCAAGGAGGTCGTGGTACCCGGATCTGTGGCATCTCACGGTAGGACAACCGTGGGCGCTACCAGGCCGTCCAGACTTGCTGTCTCAAGGGCCGTTTTTCCATCTGAATTCTGCGGCCCTGAACCTGACTGTGTGGCCATTGAGTCCTGGATCCTAGGGACCTCAGGTTTATCTCATGATGTTGTTGCCACCATGAGACAGGCTAGGAAACCATCCTCCGCCAAGATCTACCACAGAACGTGGAAGATATTCTTATCTTGGTGCTCTGCTCAGGGAGTTTCTCCCTGGCCATTTGCATTGCCTATTTTTCTTTCCTTCCTGCAGTCTGGGTTGGAAAAAGGTTTGTCGCTTAGCTCCCTTAAAGGACAAGTCTCTGCGCTATCCGTATTCTTTCAGAAGCGCCTGGCGCGACTTCCTAAGGTACGCACGTTCCTGCAAGGGGTTTGTCATATCGTTCCCCCTTACAAGCGGCCATTGGAACCCTGGGATCTGAACAAGGTTGTAATTGCTCTCCAGAAGCCACCTTTCGAGCCTATGAAGGAGATTTCCTTTTCTCGGCTTTCACAGAAAGTGGCTTTTCTGATGGCGGTCACGTCTCTTCGGAGAGTGTCAGAGCTGGCGGCGTTATCTTGCAAATCTCCCTTCCTGGTGTTTCACCAAGACAAGGTAGTACTGCGTCCAATTCCAGAGTTTCTTCCCAAGGTGGTATCTTCCTTTCATCTCAATCAGGATATCACTTTACCATCTTTGTGTCCGCATCCAGTTCACCAATTTGAAAAGGGTTTGCATCTGTTGGACCTGGTGAGAGCACTCAGGATCTACATTTCCCGCACGGCGCCTCTGCGCCGTTCGGATGCACTCTTTATCCTGGTCGCTGGTCAGCATAAAGGGTCGCAAGCTTCCAAATCCACCCTTGCGCGGTGGATCAAGGAACCAATTCTTCACGCCTACCGTTCTGCTGGGCTTCCGACTCCTTCTGGACTGAAGGCCCATTCTACCAGAGCCGTGGGTGCGTCCTGGGCATTACGGCATCAGGCTACGGCTCAGCAGGTGTGCCAGGCGGCTACCTGGTCGAGTCTGCACACTTTTACCAAGCATTATCAGGTGCATACCTACGCTTCGGCGAATGCCAGCCTAGGTAGACAAGTCCTGCAGGCGGCGGTGGCCCACCTGTAAGAAAGGGCTGCCTGACAGCCCGATCACGAGGTATTCTTTTACCCACCCAGGGACTGCTTTTGGACGTCCCAATTGTCTGGGTCTCCCAATTAGGAGCGAAAAAGAAGAAGGGAATTTTGTTTACTTACCGTAAATTCCTTTTCTTCTAGCTCCAATTGGGAGACCCAGCACCCGCCCTGTTTTTTCTTAGGGTATTTGTTTTTCGGGTGCACATGTTGTTCATGTTGATAAGTTACGTTCTCCGATATTGTTTATCGGATTGAATTTGTTTTTGAAACAGTTATTGGCTTTCCTCCTTCTTGCTTTTGCACTAAAACTGAGGGACCCGTGCTCCCACGGGGGGGGGTGTATAGCCAGAAGGGGAGGGGCCTTACACTTTTAAGTGTAGTACTTTGTGTGGCCTCCGGAGGCAGTAGCTATACACCCAATTGTCTGGGTCTCCCAATTGGAGCTAGAAGAAAAGGAATTTACGGTAAGTAAACAAAATTCCCTTCTTCTTCCAACTCTTTGAAATCAAAAATCAAAAATCAGATGAGAATGCATGTGTGTGTGACCTCCTGAACACAAAGCATTGAACTGGCTAGATTTGGTGATCCAGGGGGTGTATATGCTCGGAGGGAGGAGCTACACTTTTTAGTGTAGTACTTTGTGTGTCCTCCGGAGGCAGAAGCTATACACCCATGGTCTGGGTCTCCCATAAGGAACGATGAAGAAACACTGATTGTATTAAATGTGCAGCACACAGCCCAATAAGTGATACATCGCTGGAATCTGGATCTCTGCCCCTACATTGTACTACTCCCAGATTAAACGGCACAAACCTTTAGTCCGTATTCGCATCGTACAGCATCAAATACGAGAGCACTGGCTGCAGTATGCTGACACTAGGCTCAAACTCCAAAGTGCCATATGTAATCAGTGCAGTCAGATATTTCACACGCATCTATAGACTTGTATGGGTGCGGGTGAGCCAAATTATGCTGCAATTTTTCTTCTCATGCCAAATAGTCATGAGAAAAAAAAATTGCAGCTACACATCACTGATTAACAATGTCCAGAGTGCAATGCTAGGTTTATTCATTGCACCCCTCTGAATTATACGCTACTGTGAGCGAGCCCTTAACAGATCCTTATCTGTCAGCAGGTTTTTGTTCAGCTTCGAGGTTCTGAACCCCATTCTTGATAGAGGTCCCAGTGATCAGGAATTCATCTCTAATCTTGTAGATGGGGACTAAATTCCAAATTGGGAACAAAGCTTAGAAGATTTGATTAATAGAGCAGCGTGCGGTGAAGAATGATGTGACACGGCTGCCTCCCCTCTCAGATTACCGCCGGTCTATAGGAAATTGTACAGTAAATCCCCTGGAGGAAGAGACCTGCAGTCACAGCGGTAAATACATAAAATAACCGTGGCACTTCCACAGCTGGTGGTGCACAAGCCGGATCCAAACCCGTAATAATAAAACATACTTCGGCACTCCAATGGTTTGAAAAAAAAGTATTAAATTATGAAGGTATTTGCAATCCAAAATAAACGTTTCGATCACAACAGGACCTCGTCAGCACTGACTGCTAGAAGACATTGTGTGTAGCCGCACAATAGTGTGTTGTCCACTGCTTACTATAGCAATGAACGCCGCACTATTGGGCAGCTGCACATAATGTCTTCTGGCAATATGTACTGATGAAGTACCAGTTGTGACAGACGTTTATTTTGGATTGCAAACGCCTTCATAATAACCTTGGATTAAGAGTAACTTGGTGTGAGAGTGTGTTTTGCAAGACAAGCAAAGCTTTTTACAAATGTGTAACTTGGTTTAAGAGCAATGATTTGCAATAAGAGCAAATACTCACCATGCACACGTCCGGATCTGTCCTTTCACCATGCTGTGACACGCTCTGGAGGTATCTTTCTGTACATACGTACTGTACACAGTATACCATTATACAGTACAGTATATACTGTATAGCATGTCTATCAATCTGCATTTGTGGATACAGTATTGTACTTTCTGCTAACTAGTGCAGCACATTGCTTGTCCTGTAATCTGCCCATGCAGTATTCCTACCCCACATTTGGCTTGGTTCTCACCTTATTTTTGGGAGAATAGATTGGGTGGGGCGGGTGTTGGTGTATTGTACTAGACTAAAGGTTGTCATATTTATACATCATTTTCTCTCTATAGGAGTACCTCCCGCACACCAACAATTCTATTGTAAGCTCATGTGCAGTGTAATTTGTTTTATGTTTTTTACTGCACAGTCTTTTGTATTAGTGTACTTTGATAATTTTATATGAACAGGACATTACTTTGTATTAGGCAATGTGCGCACGTTGTGTAATTACATGCAGTTACGCTGCGATCTGCACCGCAGCGTAACTGCATGCGTCCTGAGCACAATCTATGAAGATTATGCAGGAGCCGTGCGCACGTGGCGTATTAGAGCGCAGCGCTTCGGCTGCTGCCCGAAGTGCGCGTTTTAAGAAGTGACATGTCACTTCTTTCCCGCGCTCTGCATGCAGCCCCCGCTCTGTCTATGGGAGGGGCTGCAGTCAGAGCGCATGGAATCGGCTTTTTTTCTTTTTCATTACGGACTGTTTCTGCAGCGATTTGAAGCGCACGTGTGCTGTTCAAATCGCTGCAGAAATTTCTGCAGGTACAGTACGCAACGTGCCCACATAGCCTTACTGTTATAGGTTTGTATAAATGCAATAAATATTTTTGCGTTGCGGAACGAATTCTCTGCATTTCAATTATTTCCTATGGGAAAATTGGCTTTGATATAAGAGTAACTTGGTTTAAGAGCGCACTCCCAGAACCAATTTTGCTCGTAATCCAAGGTTCCGCTGTATTTAAATTTTTTTTCTCAAACCATCGGAGTGCCAAATATCTTTGTCTACAGCAGTAAATACAGACTGCTAAAAATCATCCTGTCTAAAGAAAGAAAAAAAATCTGTGAAAATTAATTCACTTCTGGTGAAAAAACAAAACAAGAATGTTAATATGTGGCACAAATCAGCACTGCTGCCAATGCCAGAACATGACCATACAGAGGTTATAGCATGTGTTTCCAGGTAGTATCATCCAGCACAATCACTGATGGGAGTCACCCACCTCTTAGCGCTGCGGGTACAGGCATGAAGGAACAGTCAGGGCAGCACCAGGAGGGACGACATTTCACAAGAAAGCGCCACATACAAATGAGAAACAGTGTGACTAGAGAGATACCAGAGGTTACAGCCATCGTAACCTATTCATCTACCCAGTGTGATGCAGGTATAAGCCCCAGGGGTGAGATCGGCATCTATCACAATGTCTGATGGGGAGTACTGAGGGGGAGAGCCCATCCGTAGACAGTAAAGCTGGGGTCACACTAAACGACAGCGACGTCGCTGTTACGTCACCATTTTCTGTGACGTAGAAGCGACCTTGTAAGTCGCTGTTATGATCGCTGCTTAGCTGTCAAACACAGCAGCCGAAGCAGCGATCATAATGACACGCGTCGCTGTGCTGCAACATGTGCAGAGAGCCGCGCACACTGAACGCTGGCTCCCTGCTCTCCTAGCTACAGTACACATCGGGTTAATTACACAATGTGTATTGCAGCTACATGTGCAGAGAGCCGGAGCCGGCACTGGCAGCTTGAGAGCAGCGGAGGCTGGTAACGAAGGTAAATATCGGGTAACCACCTTGGTTACCCGATGTTTACCTTGGTTACAGCTTACCGCAGCTGCCAGATGCCAGCTCCTGCTCGCTTCATTTCGTCGCTCTCTCGCTATCACACATAGCGATCTGTGCGTCACAGTGGGAGAGCGACGACCAAAAAATGAAGCTGGACATTCAGCAACGAGCGGCGACCTCACAGCAGGGGCCAGCTCGTTGCTGGATGTCACACACAGCGACGGGACGTCGCTGCAACGTCACAGAAAATGGTGACGTAGCAGCGACGTCGTTGTCGCTGTGTGTGACACCACCTTAACTCCTCTGTTGCCGACTGATGCGATTCTCACACTGCACTCATTACACCGGTGTAACGCAAGAGCAATGCAATGTTTCTCTCGCCCCATAGACTTGAATGGGTGCGAGTGAAACAAGCCTGCATTGCACTCGCAGCAACCCCACAGAGTAATATTGGTCCGAGTGGAATGCATTTTTTTTTTCTTTATCGCATTCCACTCGTACCATTTTTCACGCCGTGTGTGCTGACCCTTAAGAGAGGTATTAGGGACCCTTCTGGCCACATTTTCTAATTGGAGAATTTTCTTATTATCGCCTATATGAGGCTGCCTACTTAAAGAAAAAAAGGGCAGTAATAGACCTATGGTGTACTCTGTCCCGGGCCGCATATATACGGGGGTGCTGTGTCACAGGTTTACTGTGCCTTTGCCCGATTCCGTGACCCTGGGGGGAGCTTTTAACAAGGGTTTACATACAGGGGAGATGACAGTTTATATAGTGACACCACTTGCGGGTTGCGGCTAAGTAGCTGGAGCCGCCGCTGCACAGTCTATGGATGCTGGGGCTGGTGGTGATGGCAGCCGGGATGTTGGGGCCCTCCCCAAGTAGGGCTGAGCCCCAGGGTGTAGAGGACGTGGTGCGGCGTGGGAAGAACGGAGACCACACGATGGGGATGCAGTGCAACCTTGACTTTACCCACAGCGATGGTAATACTGGACGGCTGGTTCAGACCCCTGGTCTCTGTAGTCCCAGTGTGGTACCCTGATGGCTTCTTTCCCCTGCACCTCTCACTGCTTGGAGCATCTGGGTATCCCCTCCTATTTGTCATCAGTCTCTGGTCCGTACGGCAGGCAGTGTGAACCCTGTACGGTCGGTCCCTGGCTCTCTCGTTACTGCTGGTGCCCGTGGATTCTTGGGTCAGTGAGGTCCTGGATGGTCCCCTCACTGCGCAGGTATTTGCTAGGCAGTTTAAAACGTTCACCTAACCTAGGGCCCTGTGCCCCATCGGTGCCTTGGTTCCAGGGGTACCTCGTTGTACTCTCCCTGGCAACCAATCTCCTGTACCAGTCAGGCCACCATTACATGACCCCGTTTTCAGACACGTCCGTCTCCTCCATTCTCTACTGTCTCTTCAGTTTTCTCTTCTGTTTTTATATACGTGTGTGTCTTTATGCGCTTTATCAAAAAAATTGGAGTATTTTTTTTATTACTGCCTGGAGTAAGTGCTATTGTTACATGTCAAGTGCTGTTTCTCGCTATGCTGTGGATTGGAAACGCACCACAGGTCAGTTTAAACACAGTGTAACTAAGCTCAGACGGACGGATATTTCTATTAATCGAATCCACTCTGCTGGAACGGGAAGATCAGTGTTACTCACGTTTTTGACACTGCGTATTTTTGCTGCATCCAAAACGCAGCGTCAAAAGCACGAGTCAGGCTATGTTCACACTTGCGTTGTTTTGCATCTGTCACAATCCGTTTTGTGACTGATGCAACGGATGCACTGCAGATAGTGGCACAACTGATGTGACCGATGCTGCAAAAAACGTTTTTTTTTGTTTGTTTTTTACCGTTTAACCGGCAGCCGGCTATTAAGAACGATCAGCTGATCGTTCCGGCCGCTGGAGCTGAATTTACAGTCCATCATGGTTTTTTACTGTGCGCATGCTCACAGTAAAAAACTGATCCGCTGCACACAAAAAAGTTACATGCTGCGTTCCTAACGCCTGACGGTGAGTCAGTAAATGACTGATCAGTCACACGGCGGATGCAACGCAGGGTCATTAGTCCCGATCAGTCGCGAATACAAGTCTATGGGGAAAAAACGGATTGTAGGATACCGTAATTCCTCAAGGCGACCGATTGTGACTGATGCAAAACACCACAAGTGTGAACTTACCCTAACATTGATCGCGGTCACATACTCCGAATCTGATCGCAGGGATCGGCCCATTGATGAATCGATAACCACCAGAGATGGTTGGGCCACGAGTGCTGGAAATTGGCGTCTCACAAACGCAGCTTTGTGGCCACAATCCGCTGCCAGTAGCCGCAGAACCGCACAAAGCACCAGACATTTATTTAGCATACATAAAGCGTGGCCTTTGGGCAGCAGATCCCGAGCTGAGACCTGCAGAAGGGCCCACACCCGGGGTCAGCACTGGGGCTGTTGCCTATAGCAACCAGATCCTAGTTACCACTTATTGCAACATACTGGGTTGCTATGGGCAACACTAGTTCTCAGTCCCCTCAGAGCGGACACTCGGTCCGGGGCAATGGCCGGCCACACACAGCTGCGGCCGCGGACTCAGACACCGAACAGCTGCTCCCGCCAATGACACCAGAGAACAATAGCGAGGTAGCGGCGGCGATACCTGTGTGTTCCTCCGGTGGCCCGCTCTCCCGGTGTGGCCCGCTCTCCCCGTGTGTCCCGCCTCTTCTCCGCGCGTTGTCTTTCCCGCTCTCCGTTTGTCTCCCGCGCACAAACGCGTCTTGCGCCAGCCTTACCTCACACACGTCAGCCCCGCCCACTGCCCCCGTCTCTACGTCATCGGCTCCTCCTACTCCACCCAGGAACGTCAAAAGCCCCGCGCCCTCCGAGCGATCACGTGTTCTAGTCACTTCAGGCCACGCCCACGCTGTAATCGGCTTTCCTTTAAAAGACCGCCCACTTTTACGTCATTACGTCGGCTGCGCAATCTCGGATAAAATCTCAATGAAATCTTAAGACTTTTTACATTAAAATTTAGGTAAAGACACAGATTTTGCGGTAGAGTTGTCAGGTTTGGCTTTTAATACATTTTGTTATAACCTAGCGGGATTTGCCCTTTTTAAAAATGGCCGCCTGCGTCATCTCTCGCGTCACTGTATTTTGGCGGCCGATATAAATTCCCGCACAGATGTGTGGGCGGGGCCTCATATAACGTTGATTGTGATTGGTTTAGAAAACGTGCAGGGCTTAGATTGCGGGCGACATGTTTTTGGTGGGGAAAAAAATATTGGCGGGTTTTAAGTGGTGACCCACTATGTGTGAAATATGGGAGAGTGTTTGGGTTGTTCACCTCATGATATATCCTCCCATCCAATATAATGCTAGTAATGATAACTTTCCAGATAACATGGCCTCTGTTACAGCATCAACAACCACTGTCTCTGCCATTTCTAGCAAGGGGCACTCAGTGATTGGCTGCAGCGGTCATATGTGGTAGACTGAATGTCACCGCTGTAGACATGTAAACAAACACCAATGCCACCATCTTCTATTTTTTCTTCCAGGAGCCATTACTTATAATATGTTTCCACATCGCCGAAAGAGGGCTCGATCTTCTGTGGAGCAAGTTGTAAAAAACAGAAAAAATGATTCAGTGCCGTAAAAGAACCCCAAAAAACACACATCTGCCATGTTTCCAGGTATTATTTTTGCAACTTTCATTGTGAGGTAAAAGTGACCTAAGAGACCAGTGATGAGAGAGACGATCGATTGTAGCGCTGACTCAAAACCCTGAGGACAACCTCTCACCTGACGGCCCGGCCAGGCCACCAAATCAAAAGGAGAGCCGTCAGGTGAGAGGTTATTCTCAGGCTCCAGCTACAAATCACTGACGGACCAGGTCTCCCAACTCTACAACGTACCATTACAACAAAACCAAACTTGTTCTTTTTTATTATTATTATTATTATTATTATTATTATTTTAGTCTTTAAAAGGAAAAAACAGTGCTATGATCCAGGACCGGGAATCTCCGCTCCAGAGTTTTCCAGACCCGGCCTGGTCATGTCAGGGGGTAACTCCCATCAGCCTTGTTCTGGATTCAGGAGACACTATATCTGCTCTCTGCAATTGCATCCTGATGCTGGTTATAGTTTTGCTCTGCAGCCTGTGACGGACTCTGGTGAGAATTCCTGTGTGATCTGACTCCTTGTTACCGTGCCCTGACCTGTACCTTCCTCGCTTGTCCGTCTGTCCCAGCCCCTGACTTCCTGCTCCTGTCTGTTGTTTGTATTTCCCTCTGTATACCTGATCCCCCAGCTTCCGAGTCGGTTCTTAAAAGCTTGATTTTGATCCTCCCTTTGCAGTGACTCTACTTTCCTGGCTTTAGACCCTGACTGTTTGACTACCTTTTGTCGTGGAAACCCCTTTCCTGGGAGAGCTAATTTAGGGTGGGATGCAAATTGATCTCCAGATCTGCCAATGTTGGTCCAATTAATAGCGATGCATCGGAGACAAACACAAGAACACACAGTCAATGTCCGTGTACCAGGCTTTGTCTGAATCTCAGATGCCCAAACAGTAGTTTATTAAAACCACAAAAGATAAGGGGATGGCTTAGTACATGACCAAAAATGGAATGAAAGTTGGAAATAACAAAATCGTAAATTATGGATCCTGCTGAATTCCTTAAAACCAGATCTGTCCAGTCTTCTGGACCTTCAGTAACAAAGAAACTTTAGACAAAGGCCTCTTTAAAGAGACTACACCCAGTGCTATTGCTTTTATGAATAACACTTATAAAGCTAATACAAAAATACAAAATTATTAAACATATATAAATTGCTTAAATGATAATCAAAACTTAATATAAAATATTAACCATAACAATTCCTCCCTTTTTATTATTTACAGACAATTTATCCATCAGCTATATCCCCATGCTATGACAGCATGGAGGGGCCAACCCCGTTCACCGATAGATATCTTGTTTGTAAATTTCATCATATATATTTACTAAGGGAGCACTGAGGTATTTTTCACATGTGGTAACTGACGGCCTGTGATACTTGATCTTACATGTCTCTTTTCATAGTGTTGTCATAACAAATATCCCAATTCTAGCAGCTACATACACTAATAGTACCAACATTCCCATCTGTAGAATGCCCATCAGCCACCCAGTGATACCTGAGAACCAAATTGTTGGAGACATTTGTCTGCAGCTCGGTTATATAGGGAATGTTTGGATAAAGCACTTATATCTAGAACACCATGAGGAAATATGAAGGTAGCGGCATAAGGCGTGCAGAGGTGTCGATCCCCTCTGCGCCCCGGGGAAGTCATTTATAGGCCTGGTGACCACACACTAGATATAAATCCTTAAATTGTGCAGTGTATTATGTCAGTGGTTCTCCCAACACAACACATATAAGTCAAACGTCCTTTGCCTCGAAGGTTTGGCACACCAATTTCAGCAGTTTTTGAGACAGACCTCTTTCCTTCAGAATGTCTTAGACTCAAAATGTTAGTTAAATTGGTAAAGTTGTTCACAAGTCTACACAGAATGTGTAAACCACAGTTCACTATTGCTCCAAACATCCATGGTCACTTTTCTGGAAACAACTATCATTACAAATAATCACGAGTAATTGAAGTACTCTCACAGTTTTTCCAGTCCTTAAGGTCCAGTCACACTAAGCAACTTACCAGCGATCCCAACAACGATAGGGATCGCTGGTAAGTTGCTAGGAGGTTGCTGGTGAGCTGTCACACTGCGACGCTCCAGCGATCCCACCAGCAACCTGACCTGGCAGGGATCGCTGGAGCGTGGCTACACGAGTTGCTGGTGAGCTCACCAGCAACCAGTGACCAGCCCCCAGTCTCCTAGTTACAGCACACATCAGGTTAATTAACCCGATGTGTGCTGCAGCTAAATGTGCACAGAGCAGGGAGCAGCGCACACTGCTTAGTGCTGGCTCCTTGCTCTCCTAGTTACAGCACACATCGGGTTAATTACCTGATGTGTGCTGCAGCTACACGTGCACAGAGCAGGAGCCGGCACTGACAGTGAGAGCGGAGGAGGCTGGTATCAAAGGTAAATATCGGGTAACCAAGGACAGGGCTTCTTGGTTACCCGATGTTTACATTGGTTACCAGCCTCCGCAGAAGCCGGCTCCTGCTGCTGCACATTTAGTTGTTGCTGTCTCGCTGTCACACACAGCGATCTGTGCTTCACAGCAGGACAGCAACAACTAAAAAATGGCCCAGGACATTCAGCAACAACCAACGACCTCACAGCAGGGGCCAGGTTGTTGCTGGATGTCACACACAGCAACATCGCTAGCAACTTCACAAAAGTTGTTCGTTACCAGCGATGTTGCTAGCGATGTTGCTTAGTGTGACGGGGCCTTAAGTGTGGGAGCATCACAGGTGTAACTTATAGTCCTCATATAGGATCAGGGGATCTGCAAGATATGGCGTAGAATTAGAAGATATTGGGCTCGGAGTGCATATCCAACAGTTCTTAGTGCTTTAGAGTCCATATCTTGGAACAGAACTTGGTGATGCTTTATCAGTTTGTTATCACAGTCCTCTTTTAGTGCCTCATTGATAGGACAAGAGGTACAGTTGCCATCAGCATAATCCAAAAGGCAGAGTGGTTATCTTTGTATCTTTGCCTTGGATCTTGACAGAAGTGGCAGTGGTTAGCATCACTTAGAATGGTTCCCTGGATCTAGGCTCCAATGGTCTCTTTATGTGTCTCTTGACCACGACCCAGTCGCCTGGTGCCGGTGTGTGTGTGCCGCTTATAAACATTGGGGTCTGGGATGGAGGAAAGAACACAGTTATGAGTAACAGTCAGATGTTGTTAGGGCCAGGTGGACGGGCAGACCCAGGAGGTGGATCCACTGGGCCGAACTCCTTGATGATGGTAAGGGGTCCGGTAGCTGGAGCACTACAGGTAGCAAGACAGTCCGTGCACAAGAGCAGAATGGAGAAGTCCCTGGGACCACGGAGTCACTGATGGTAGTCCGGGTGACGGAGCTCAGGTTCGAAAGCCGAGATGTTGTCAGGCGGAGTCCGGAACCGATGGAGCGAGATGACGGGTCACCGCAGGGATCAGAGATGGTACGGACTGTCAGGATGGCAGATAGGCAGCGTTCGGGGTTCGGGATTCGGCAGGACCGGATGGCAAGGCAGGATCGGCTCTAGAAGAGAGAGAGGTGAGTATCTCACAGGAACACAAGGAGACCTGACTCCTAGCTTGGGAAACACGAAGAACAGGCCCCGCCCACTTGGACACTAAACCCCTTTATACCCTGTACCTGTGTGCTTCATTTCCTGTCAGTGGACGCTGGCCCTTTAAGAAAGGGTCAATGACCGCGCGCGCGCCCTAATGCGCATGCGCGAGTCCCGGGTGCCAGAAGCCAGAGCAGGAAGCGGTGAGGAGGAAGCAGCAGAGCCGGGCTGGGGCTGAGAAGCCGACGGGCGCCGGGAGCGGGGACCAGGACGCCTGGGAAGCGCAGGCAATGGAGGCTGGAGACCGGGGAGCGGCGGAGACCGGACAGAAGAACCGGGGAGCGACGCAGGGAAGCCGGGGAGCGTGGCAGGTGAGCCGGGGAGCAGAGCAGGGGACCCGGGGAGAGTGACAGATGTTTGTGCAACTCAGGGACATATTCAGTGAGAAAAGCATACGAGGCCTGCAATTGCTGTGGGAAATATAATTCTGTCTCAGGAATACTACCAAACATTAATTCATATGGGGACAGCTTCTTTATACCTCTTCGGGCAGTTCTCACTGAAAGCAATGTGATGGGCAAGCAATCTACCCAGGACAAGTGGGTTTACTCCATGGACTTTAATTTAAGAGTACTGTTAAAGCGTTCCACCTTCCCACTACTTTGTGGGTCATAGGGAACGTGGAAAGCATGTTCTAATCCCAAAGCAGCCATGAACTGTTTCATTTAATTCTCCATTGAAGTAAGCACCTCTGTTACTTTCTATAGTTTTGGGAAACCCATATCTGCAAACCACCTTACTTATTACTTTCTTGATGGTAATTGTGGTCTTTGTATTATCTTTCATCACGGTCTAAGCTTCAGACATACCAGGACATATTCATAAGTACCCACCTTAGGCAGCAGTATGTAGTCCACCTGCAGTCTCTGAAATGAGTAATCTGGTTTTGGTGCTGAATTTCTGCGGAACTCAAATAGGCCTACCGGGGCTGTGTTTTGCACAAACAAGACATACTTTGCAGCCATATTCGGGAACCCTGGGGCACATCAGTTTTGCAGCACTACCACACACGTCACACCTTTGCACCGGGGAATGTGCCAGGGCAACCATCATGGGGAACAGGCAGCGAGGGAGGCAAATCCGGGTGTTTACCTGCCATACCACTGACTCTGACCATACAGCGCATTGCATTCTGTTCGTTTGAGGGGGCCTGGGTCTGGAAGACCCGAAACAGTTCACGATCAACGGCCACTGAGGCCGGTACGGTGCCAGCCTCCTTTGCTGAAAGGTGGCGCCCCGCACTCTCGGTCACTAAGCTCCCTTAGAGGGCTATGTCTGTTATGGCCAGTATTCCTGTCAGAGGTAGCCTTGCTGCTTCTTTAGCCGGCTTGTCGGCCAATGCATTCCCTACTGCAAGGGGAGTTTGTTCCCGTGCGTGTGCCGATACTTTGACTATGGCTGCCCTTTGGGGAATGGTGAGTGCTGTGAGTAGCTGCTCTACCTCCTGCGCATACTTTATGGGTTTGCCAACAGAGGTCAGGAAATTACGGCTCCGCCAAATGACGCCAAAGTCGTGTGCTACCCCAAAAGCGAATTGTGAGTCAGAAAATACATTACTCTTCTTACCGTTTCCCAGACTGCACATTACAGCGAATGCCTTCAGCTCAACCTCTTGCGCAGAGTAGCTCGAAGGGAATGGTTCTTACTGCCTTACCATTGTGGACTACTGCATACCCGGTGATGAACAGTCCTTGATCATTCTCCAAAGCTCTGGAACCATCTATAAAATACTCAGCAGAGGGGTTAGTGAGTGGTACATCAGTGATATTTGCCAAATCCTTTGTTTCTGCCTCCACCAATGCCTGACAGTCATGTGTCATATCAAACTGAACTTCTTCATCTGCTAGTTTAAAAAACAGGGGCAAGTCTTGTCTCATGGTCTCTCCCACAGGTACATGTCTTGTCTCACGGTCTCTCCCACAGGGGCAAGTCTTGTCTCACGGTCCCTCCCTCAGGGGCAGGTCTTGGCTCACGGTCCCTCCCACTTCCCCATCCAAATATTCTCCTCCCTTTTCTACAATCTACTGTTAATCATGCATCTGGATTTAGACCATTACAGTTTGAGAGCATTATGGGGGAATGTAAAGAGGGAAAAGCTTAATATTTGCTCGGCCTTTATATTGAAAGATGGTGGGTCTGAGCATGTTGGAGTCTTTCAGATACAGCATGAGGAGATTGGAGTGAGGGGGCAGCTTAACACTATGTCCTCTGTCTGTCTAATAGAGTCCTGAAACAGCTGCCCAGCTCTTACACAAGCAGGGGTCACTGTAATAACTGAATGTAGTATCCCAGAGTAATACTCTGGAGGGTGCTGTCTGCCACCGTGTTCTTGGGTGAGGACGCCGGCTATATGTCCAACCTGCTTGTGGCGGTAAAGGGTTAAAGGTTTTTCCCACGTCTATTTTGCTTATGTGACCACAACTGTCTGGATTTATTCTCGAGTCAAACAACTAGCTTTGGGAATTGTCAGTCAGGATTCGGAGACTACACAGGGCGCCTTCTTTTAAGGGGGGTGGTCACCTTGGGCCCAATTAGGGTAAATTATATGCAGGTCCCAATTTTCTGCATCACGTCTGTCCTTAAATTAATAAGTGAATATGAGAAAACTAAAACCTGGGTCACAAAATAGGAACAGTGAATGTAGTCCCCGGGTGATGACAATGGGGTTGTGGGAGACATCTGAATTGTCAGTTTCCTATGGTGGTGGGGGTCACGATAGTAGTTGTTGCCTTTTTGGGACATTTGTCCCCTCAAAAAAAAAAAAAAAACCAACAAAAAACCCTTTTTGCCCACAAGCCCAACCTTTTACATTGCTGTAGTCTAAGCCCTTAAAGCCTCCAGGGCTGTGACAACCCCACACCCTGATGAAGGTGACACTAATCCCAAAACCACACATTGGTTCTGGACATCACACACCAACAAGATGTCCGTAGCGAGGTACCATCCTCTCACACATTGTGTTATCTTCCTATGCAGCATGGCTGACATACCTTCAGTCTTTTTAGCTGACACATTTACCATTGCTACTGCTTGTACATTTTCTCTCTTTTTTTTTTTTTAGCACCTTACATTTACACCATTTACTTTTGTATGGTTCTTCATACATTGCTATTGTAATATACTTCACCATCATTCCATTCTGTTCTATAAACTCATTGCCTTACATACACACGCAGCATGTTACTTTTTATAACTCATGCTGCTTTTTGTGTCATTATAGGTCAATACGGGTCTATTCACATTGTGGTCATCATTATAAACATTCCTTTATAATCCAACATTATAAATATTCCTTTTACGTATTTTGATTGTTGTGATGCTGCCCTTTCTCGGTTGTACCCACTGCACCATTTTACTTGTTCTCAATAAACATTATTGTGTTATTTCTCCTCTATAATGGTTACATATAGGCTATTTTTTTTCTCCTCACTCTTTTGTGTATTCCTGTAGTTTAGTCTCTTTTCTCCTTCTTGTGGTGGATTCCCCCTCTACCCCTCCCTTTTCTTCTACTTGGCTGCAGGGGGGCCTAATTAACGCTTTCCTTTCTAGTTCAGCTCCCCAGGGGATATTTCCCTCAAATACATCCATTTGATATTGCTCCACTTTGGGAGACTGGTACAGCGCCCTGGACTGTAGGTCTATGGGCATTTATAACACACCGCAGCAATAGTCCATGATTCTTATCATTATGTTCATACCCAAAACTGAGTATGGTCCTATGCTACAATCTGCAACAGATCTTGTCGCTTATTCTGCCTAAAACCAGTGTCTAATCCTCTGTTAAACTCCATTCTCTGGAAAGTTACCAAGATTAGGTTTTCCTATGTGGCCAGATATACCTCCTGAATACCCTGGAGATATGTTCTAAATGTAAGGGTAATTTTACAGGAGATTCAGGATCTAGGTAGCAAGGGCAATATGCATGGGCATGGGGAAACACAGGACACGCAGTATTAGCTCCAGAGGGACTGTGTTGGCCACAGTGTCTGCAGGTCTATCCCAATGATCCTGCATATGGCAGGGGGGAGGCAGTGCAGGTTTTACATCAGTTATAGAGACTGCAGGGTTCCCTGGGCCTTTATACTATCACAGATTACATATACACCACCATGAATGGTTTAATCTGATTTATGGTCACTCAGTGAGAGACGCTTGGATACTTTACCACATTCTAAAGTATTTGTTTTTATCTTCCAAACAGTCTTCACATTTGCAGAAAAACGTCTCCCAAAACAAAAAAAAAATTCCAATAACATTTTGCATCAATCCATTGCTTCATTCCCTTTTCGTCTTTCTTCTATATCCTTTGTAGGGACATGGGTGGTACCTCTGAGGCTGATTACGTCCTATAGCTGCCAGTCCTCTGACTGCAACTTCAATGCCCGCAGTTAACCATAGAACTGAAATGGGCCATAGAGTCTTAACCGCAGAAGACTCTACTCTTCTTCCAGCACCAATTTGCTCGCAAGAGAAGGATTTCTACTCCCAGAACCACTGTTCTCGCAAGAGAAGAATTTCTAGGAAGCATCAGGTTACCAGCCCTTTGTACCCGTACAATTCTGAGACAGAACCAAACAAATAACAATTCATAAACTCTACTACCAACAGTTATTGGGATTACTTCTACTTCTCAATATAATATATCATGGGAGACTAAGCTAATTTCCTACAAAATCTCCATCTACCTCTGACTCAAACAGATTACATCAAACACAAAAGAGACAGTGTATCCAGACCAGAGCATATCAGATTTCAACTACTCAAACAAGTTCCCTTTCTTGTCCTGTAGAGGGCGCAGCTCCAAAAATAAAATCTACAATAAGTTTTCCCTCTCTGGCTATATGTTTCTTTATCTGGATAAACTGGATGATTAAAAACTACAACTCCTATTAAGCCAATTCCTATCTTAAATGCAAATGCAAGAGAACATAAACACCAGCACAATGGTTTATCAGATTTTTTACAATACATCCGTCACTCAAACATCAATCAGTCCCACATTAAAGGATCCTCATAACTTAAAATATAATTCCAGACATAACAGTCATATAGAAAACACAGGACAACATATAATCTTTCAACTGCTGAGATGATATACTCTTCATTCAATTTCCTTCAACAATCATTTGCACATTTAAAAACACATTGATACATATAACAGATCACAGATGGCATATCTCTATTATTTCAATCATACACACAAAATCCAAACACTGGCAGAGGTTTGATAAGAATGGTCTTGTTGGACCACTACGTACCCGTCTCGGACCTCCAGAAAGCACTGAAACATTTGTAACACAATGGGTTACTCACCGCGGATTTTGTTCAGTGGTTCCTGGGAAGGTCTTTGTAGTCGGGTCACAGAGAGGTCCAGTTAACCATCCCGGGTTTCGGCACCATGTTCTGTCGTGGAAACCCCTTTCCTGGGAGAGCTAATTTAGGGTGGGATGCAAATTGATCTCCAGATCTGCCAATGTTGGTCCAATTAATAGCGATGCATCGGAGACAAACACAAGAACACACAGTCAATGTCCGTGTACCAGGCTTTGTCTGAATCTCAGATGCCCAAACAGTAGTTTATTAAAACCACAAAAGATAAGGGGATGGCTTAGTACATGACCAAAAATGGAATGAAAGTTGGAAATAACAAAATCGTAAATTATGGATCCTGCTGAATTCCTTAAAACCAGATCTGTCCAGTTTTCTGGACCTTCAGTAACAAAGAAACTTTAGACAAAGGCCTCTTTAAAGAGACTACACCCAGTGCTATTGCTTTTATGAATAACACTTATAAAGCTAATACAAAAATACAAAATTATTAAACATATATAAATTGCTTAAATGATAATCAAAACTTAATATAAAATATTAACCATAACACTTTTGACCCTGGTGGTTTGCTGGGTAACTGCCTGCTGAAGTTACCCTTCTGTACTTCAGCTGCCCTTCTGTTACTGTGTTACTTTGTCTTTCCTTCACTACTCTGCTGCTACTGTGGCGCCCAGGGAAGGGGGTACTCGGTCCTGGGCGGTTGCAAATGGGATTGCCACTCTGGTGGCCGTTGCCCGGTCCCGTGCCCTGGGGCTTCTTTTTTAAAAGGGTGTATATACAGGGGAGATAAGAATTAATGTTCATGACTCCGCCTGCGGGTTGCGCTTAATGGTGGAGAACCGCCGCTGCTGAATGTGGGTACTCCCAGAGCTGGTGGTGGTTGCAACAATGGTATAAGGCCCTCCGCAGGTAGGGCCGTGCCTGGGAGATGTGGCAGGGTAATAACTGAGACCACGCTGAGTTGTCTAGAACAGTCTCTACTCACTCAGGCTCTTGGATTACTGGTTCAGGTCCCTTGGAGTATCAGTGCCAATGTAGTGACCCAGGTTGCTCTGTCCCCGGCACTCTGTTGGTGGGGTCCCGTGGCGTGTTTGGGGCCCGACTGTCTCCTTTGGGGGTACAGTCTCCTTCTCCATACGGCAGGCAGTGTGGACCCTGTTTGGAGGTAAGTGTCCGAACCCCGATCCTAGTTTACTGCTGATGCCCCTGGATTATTTAGTTCAGTGAAGTCCATGAAGGTGTCCTCACCGGGCAGGTATTTATCAAGCCGTGTAGAACTGGCTCCTGATCTAGGGCCCTGTGCCCCGTGCATGCTCCGGTCCCAGCAGTACTTGTCCGTAATCGCCCTGGCGACCTCTCTCCCGTGCCCCGGGGTCACCGCTGCACGGACTCGGCTCCGGCACGTCCACACACCTCTCTGTGTGCCACACTTCTCTAGACTCACCGCTGACCCCTCCCACCGGGCTGGCTAATGCCGGGACTCGTTCCTTCCATGGTGACCATCCCCTTACATGGTTAACCCTCTATGCCCGTAGTGGAGAACTAGGATTTTGGTTGTGCTTTGGTGTTATCGGCATTGGTACTCCAGGTCCCAGGGGGTAAGTCCTGCATCCCCGAGAGGATGCAGTTCCTTGTAGTGCCCTGAGTCGCTGTAGGGGCAATACACCACCTAGTGGAGTCTACGCTGTACTACGTCCTACCATCCCTTTGTACAGTGTGACAAACAGGGTTTTTTTGTTGTCCTATTTTGGAATCTGGAGCTTTTTTTTTACAATTTGTTTTATTTTTTTGATTCTCTGTAGTTTTTATTGATGGCTAAATCCAACATTTTAGGGTTTGCTCACATCAGCGTATAAAATCGGCGAGTACAATCCAATAACAAATGGCATCACACTCGCAACAATGTTAAATGAGGCAGTGTCCATCTGCGAGTATTTCCTCAGCTGAGGAAAAAATCTCATCATGCTGCATATGGACACTTATATCGCCCGAGGCTCACCACTGGATGCAAGAAACAATGGACGTCACGTACACATGCATATGACATCCGTATACAAGGTGTTTTTAAAATTATTTTTTTTTTACATACTGTAAAAGTGTGTTCACTAAAATGGCACTGGAGATCGCGGTACTGCATGGGGCCCAGGCTTTAAAGGGAATCTGTCACCACTTTTTTGGCCTTTAAGCTGCGGCCGCCACCACTGGGCTCTTATATTCAGTATTCTAACATGCTGTATATAAGAGCCCAGGCCGGGGGTATAACATAAAAAACACTTTATAATACTTACCTAACGGTCGCTCGGTTGGCCATGTGGGCGTCTCCGTTCTCCGTTGCCGGCGCCTCCCCTTTCGGCCATCTTCGTCCTCTTTCTGAAGCTTGGGTGCATGACGCGGCTATGTCATACATACTCGATGGTCCTGCGCAGGCGCACTACAATACTTTGATCTGCCCTGCTCAGGACCTGAATGCTGGCGAGTGAGTATGATGTCGGACCCGTCATGCACCGCGGCTAGAGAAGGAGAACAAAGATGGCCAAAAGAGGCGGCGCCGACACCGGACAACGGAGACGCCCATATGGCCCACTGCGCGACCGTTAGGTAAGTATTATAAAGTGTTTTTTATGTTATACCCCCGGCCTGGGCTCTTATATACAGCATGTTAGAATACTGTATATAAGAGCCCGGTGGTGGTGGCCGCAGCTTATAGGCCAAAAAAGTGGTGACAGGTTCCCTTTAACTTTCGCACTGCTTGTATGGAGCATGCTAGGTCTAAATACTGCAAACACTTCTAGCTCCAATTGCAGCAACTTAACGTCTTATAAACTGCTTATAAATTGTGCAAACGGCAGCAGCATTTTAAGAAGTTGGAAATTGGTGAAGATTTCTCATCAACCCCACACTCTTTATCCATACCTCCCAACTTTTACAGAAGAGAAAGAGTGACAAACTATGCCATGTGCTACTGTAGTAAATGTTGGTCACACCTCTAGCGACACTCCAAGCCACACCAATTTATTATTTCTTTGTACCCAGGCAGGAGGAGATGTCAGAGGGGCAGTGGCAGTGAGGGACATTCAGCAGATGCCCGAGACCGCAAGGCTTAGATCTACAGTAAATCCAGGACTGTGCTGCATCCAGCCTAGAGATGCGTAAATCAATATATGGAACTCTGATCTAGAATCCAGGTCAGTTGCATCCTGCGGTTGGATGGGAGGCCGGAAATCTCTTACCTTTCGGTGTCCCTGGTGCGGCTTTTGATTAGTTGGGACCTATTGAATTTTTTTTTGTGTGCATTCATTCATACTCTTAGCAGCCAGAACGTTCTCATCTTTATGTAGCTTTTCTATATGACATCTGACTTTGTTGTATTTATAAGGCCATGTTCACACTTTGCATAAATAGTGTGTCTTTTGTTTTCTGGAGGTGTCTACACCAAACTACGCATTATAGAGAATCTGTCACCAGGTTTTTGCCACCTAATCTGAGAGCAGCATAATGTAGGGGCAGACATCCTGATTACAATGATGTGTTACTTACTGCGCTGCCTAGTTTAGTTTAGAGAAAATCACTGTTTAATCAGCAGGAGATTATCATTACAGGACTACTTGGCATGCTGCAGGTAGTTTAGTATATTCATGAGCTCTGTATAACCATTCCCCCACCACTGATTGGCAGCTTCTTGTGTGCACTGTATATGGGAAGAAAGCCGTCAATCAATGATGTGGGCGGGATTATCGAGCTCTGTAGTCCAACATATTCATGAACTATGTATAACTGCTAGATCTGCAGCAGAGAACTTGCTTGGACAGTTAAACAGCAGAATTTCGGTTAAAAAAGCAGAAAAAACTGCATTTACGCTACATGTGTTCAGAACCTAAATGTCCTAGCAAAATGGATGTGATTTAATGATCCTTGCACTGTGAATTTACTGTAAAGACTCGGCTGGATTTGGTGCATGGTGCACAAAAAAAAAAAAAGAAACGACCATTAGTAACTAACTGTCACTATGAGTGGTTGTAACTATGGATACCTAAGCTGCAATGCCCTGCACATGAGGTAAGAGACATTGCTATATCAGGAGAAGACTACTATTATTTCTAATTGTAGGGATATGCTAATATTATTATTAATACACCTACTACATATTGGGATAGGATCTAGATATGACAATATACCCCTTTAATGTTTGGGAGTAGCCCAGAATAGGAGGTGCTAGGTGAGGAGAAAGTGTAGCGTTTCCTGTCAGAATGGCAGATAGGGCTCACCCTGAGGTCTAAAACACACTTCCGCATAAAAACATGTGTGACACGTTCCATTTTTCGGGTCCGTGTTCCGTTTTTTAGGGGCGTTTCTCCCGTACGTATGACATCTGTGTGAGATGGCGTATGCTCTCCGTGTGTACGTGTGGAATGTCCGTATTGGCCTAAAATACGTACGTATGCAATCCGTGTGCCGTCCGTTTTTAGAGGTCCGCATTCTTAGCCAAATAACGTTGTTAATCCTCATGAGATCCTGGTGTTGTTAATTGGTCAATTTCCGTCCCTCATCGGTGAATAAGGTTTAAAAAACATTTCAAATCATTGTTTTTAGGCTCTTCCACTCATTAGACTGACTCCAAAATGTCTCTCTCCAATGAAGCAATTGTCGCGGGTGGAGGAGGGGGACACTGCGCTCACCCACTGCTCGGGTCCGGCTGCTGCTGCTGCTCGGTGGTGGCTCGAGCGGTGGGCCGGATCCCGGGGACTCGAGCGGCGCTCCTCGCCCATGAGTGAAAGGGGGGTTGGTGTGTGGTTTGGGGGAGATATTGTCCGTGACGCCACCCACGGTTGTGGTGAAGTTGTGACACCACCGCTGCTCTGGACGGGGATCCCGGGAGCGATGACAAGGAGCAGCTTGGATGTTGGTTCTCCCCTCCGTGGGTAGGGGGTTGGTTGTCCCGGGGCCCCGGTGAGGGTTTTAGGGATGACAGGCGGGTTACGGGGCCTGGTGAGGTGCAGGGTCGCGGGGGCAGCGCTGTGCCGCACGGCACGGTGGTACTCACTCAGCCAGTAATTCACACAGAGTCTCTGGTCAAACAAACGGCTGGATGGACGGGTCCCACAGGCGGCTGCGGTTGTTCTCCCAGCAGGTTGATGGTGACTGCCTTTCCCTGCACCTGTGTTGTGTTTACGGTTCCAATGGCTTCCCACCGGTAACCCGCTCCCCAGCTTGGATGGATGCTGAGGGAGCCCCTTTTGCCCGCAGGCTCTGGCCCTGGGAACTGTAGCCTTGGCGGTGACTGTGTTTCCCTCTACGGTGTGAGCTGTTGCCTTCAATCGGGTCTTGGCTGCTGGGAAACCCCGGAGGTTCCCTTCGCTAACGGATTTGACCGGTTTTACGGCGACTCCTAGCCTGGTCAGGGTCCGTAGGCCCTGCAGAATGGTGCTGGCTTCTCTTCACTCCCCGATCCGGTACCAGCGGGCCACCGCCCGTCCCTGGTCCGTACGGTTCACTCCAATCAGCCTCTCCTGCAGACTGTCACCACCGTCTGCCAACCTTGCTGGGTGCCCGGGCCACACACCCGGACACGGTCAGTCTCCTCTCCTACCACTTCACTCTCTCTAACTGAACTCGAAACTGATCCCTTTTCCCGCCTCCAGGACTGTGAACTCCTCGGTGGGCTGGATCAACCGCCTGGCCCACCCCCTGTTGTGGACATCAGCCCCTGGAGGAAGGCAACAAGGATTTGTGTTTGACTTCGGTGTGCCTAGCCGGGGTGTAGGGAGTGTTGGTGTAGTACCTGTGACGACCTGGCTTGTCCAGGGCGCCACACAACCATGTGTTTGCTATGGTTGATATCTAGGATATTTGGGGTTCGGAGACATGTGCTTGAATATGAACCCCCTATTGAAAAAAGGATGTGGATCCACCCCCTTGTCAAGCTAAGGAAGACACATGGCCATTTTAATATTCTTTATGGAGAAATGCGCAAATTTCCACCTAAATTTCAAGCCTACTGCCATATCACCATCACGTCCTTTGACAACATCCTAAGCCTAGTGCATCACCAATTGAAGCATCAAGACACCTGTATGCGTCTCAGCATCTCCCCTGAGGAACGCTTGTTGGTTACTTTACGGTAAGTGTTAAAATATCTACTCAGACGTTAATTTGTTGGTTTGAAATGTGGTTCTATTTTAACCCATGCTGTAAATACCCATATGTAAACACATATATCTATGTATGATTGTTTAAACCTTTAATATCCCATAATAGTACTTTTTAGTCACATAACATGGTCATAGTGCTTAAACATCCCATTCTACAATGTAATAGAAAAATGAAACGAGATTCAAAATTCAAACAATCTTGTTTATTAAACAGAAATACAGTATAATTAAATTTCCAATATAGAAATAAACGTCTTTTCTTTCTGATTTACCAAAAAAAAAACATACAAAATTTGTTACACATTGTATGTATCCAGCCATTGTATTAAACATTAGTTACAAAAACATATACCACTATAATAAATATACATAGTAATGTCATGTCCTTGTTATTTTTAGTTACCTTGCAACTGACCAATCCCTCAGCAGTCTACATTTTGAATTTTTATTGGGAAGATCGACAATTGGCATGATAATACTGCATACCTGCACTGTGCTATGGGAGACCCTTAAGCATCATGTCATGAAGCAGCCTACATCACAGGATTGGATGCGCATTTCTGAAGAATATTTTGAGAAGACATCATTTCCGATCTGTATTGGCGCCATAGACAGCAAACATTAGAGTGAAGAAACCACCTAACTCTGGTTCTAGATATTTTAATTTCCACAAGTTGTTTTTTTTTTTTTTCTGTAGTTATTTTGGCTTTGGTAGACACTAACTACTGTTTTATATTTGCTGATATTGGTGCCTCTGATGCGAGAATATTCAGAAGCTCACGTTTAGCAAGACGATTAATGTCTGACAATCTACATTTGCCTGAACCCAGACCTTTACCTGGTACTAATGGCCGTAATGCACCATTTGTCATGGTTGCAGATCAGGGGTTTGCCTTGTCGAGGCATTTGATGCTTCCTTATCCAAGACTAGGACTGGACAGATCAAAAGCCCAATTTAATAGCACATTGGCCAGAGCACGTGCCTATGTGGAACGAGCCTTTGGCATTTTAGCATCAAGATGGCGCATTTATCAATCCACCATCCAGCTCCAACCAACCACCGTCAAGGCTGTCATGAAAGCTACAGTAATATTACATAATTACTGTAGATTACATGAAAGCAATGACGATGTGCCACCTCTAAATGTCCCATTAGTATGTAATGGTAGTGGAAGGACCAATTTGGTCACTTCTGGTCTACAAGTGAGGAATCAGTTTAAAGATTATTTTAGTTTTAAATCTGCCTAATAATGTCTAATTAGGACATTGTCCTTTAGTTATACCACTCTTTTACATATTTCACAAACACATGTTTCACAAAAGAGAAAATGCCCATACATAGGTATATATTTGTCTGTTTGGTTTTTTTTTTGGATTACTTGTACCGTATTTTTCGGACCATAAGACGCACTTTTTTCCCCCCAAACGTTGGGGGAAAGTGGGGGATGCGTCTTATGGTCTGACTATAAGGCTGCGGGGAATGAGGGTGCCGCGGTGCAGCGGGTCATCGGCGGCACGAGCAGGCTGTAACAGCCTGCCGTGACCACGTGGGCCCGCTCATTACATATGCACACCCATCCTCCCGCCCATCATCTCTCAGCGAAACCGGCGCTGACAGGTGGGCGGGGTGATGGGCGGGGGGGTGGGGTGCGTGCATAATTAGCAGCCGGCCGTGATCACCCCTGGCAACTACAGCCTGGAGTGATCATGTGCGGCTGTATTCACTGCCCCCCGTGCATCATTATCAGCGCGGGGTGCAGTGAATCAGTGTACTCACCCGTCACCGTGTGTGGAGCCGCCCCCTGCAGCATCGCGTCTTCCTGTCTGTGCCACGGTCAGCTGATCTGGACACTAGCGGCGCGCACCGCGATGACGTCATCGCTGTGCGCGCCGCTAGTATCCACCAGAATCGATCAGCTTACCGCCGGCACAGACAGGAAGACGCGATGCTGCAGACACCGGTGACGGCTCCACACAGCGGCGCTGCAGCGGAGACAGAGATCGGTGCTTCAGGGAGTGAGGAAGGGTAAGTATAAACGTTTATTTTTTTTTTCCTGTGCCACAGGATACACGCCATTTACCAGGATGGGGGTATATCATGAGCAGGATGGATGGGGGCATTTCATGAGCAGGATGGATGGGGGCATTTCATGAGCAGGATGGATGGGGGCATATCTTGAGCAGGATGGATGGGGGCATTTCATGAGCAGGATGGATGGGGGCATTTCATGAGCAGGATGGATGGGGGCATTTCATGAGCAGGATGGATGGGGACATATCATGAGCAGGATGGATGGGGGCATATCATGAGCAGGATGGATGGGGGCATTTCATGAGCAGGATGGATGGGGGCATTTCATGAGCAGGATGGATGGGGGCATTTCATGAGCAGGATGGATGGGGGCATTTCATGAGCAGGATGGATGGGGGCATTTCATGAGCAGGATGGATGGGGGCATATCATGAGCAGGATGGATGGGGGCATATCATGAGCAGGATGGATGGGGGCATTTCATGAGCAGGATGGATGGGGGCATTTCATGAGCAGGATGGATGGGGACATTTCATGAGAAGGATGGATGGGGGCATTTCATGAGCAGGATGGATGGGGGAATTTCATGAGCAGGATGGATGGGGGCATATCATGAGCAGGATGGATGGGGACATTTCATGAGCAGGATGGATGGGGACATTTCATGAGAAGGATGGATGGGGGCATATCATGAGCAGGATGGATGGGGACATTTCATGAGCAGGATGAATGGGGGCATTTCATGAGCAGGATGGATGGGGGCATATCATGAGCAGGATGGATGGGGACATTTCATGAGCAGGATGGATGGGGGCATTTCATGAGAAGGATGGATGGGGGCATTTCATGAGCAGGATGGATGGGGGCATTTCATGAGCAGGATGGATGGGGGCATTTCATGAGCAGGATGGATGGGGGCATATCTTGAGTAGGATGGATGGGGGCATATCTTGAGTAGGATGGATGGGGGCATATCTTGAGTAGGATGGATGGGGGCATTTCATGAGCAGGATGGATGGGGGCATATCATGAGCAGGATGGATGGGGGTATATCATGAGCAGGATGGATGGGGGCATATCATGAGCAGGATGGATGGGGGCATTTCATGAGCAGGATGGATGGGGGCATTTCATGAGCAGGATGGATGGGGGGTATATTATTAGCAGGATGGATGGGGGCATATCATGAGCAGGATGGATGGGGGCATATCATGAGCAGGATGGATGGGGGCATTTAATGAGCAGGATGGATGGGGGCATTTAATGAGCAGGATGGATGGGGGCATATCATGAGCAGGATGGATGGGGACATTTCATGAGCAGGATGGATGGGGACATTTCATGAGCAGGATGAATGGGGGCATTTCATGAGAAGGATGGATGGGGGCATTTCATGAGCAGGATGGATGGGGGTATTTCATGAGCAGGATGGATGGGGGCATTTCATGAGCAGGATGGATGGGGGCATATCATGAGCAGGATGGATGGGGACATTTCATGAGCAGGATGGATGGGGACATTTAATGAGCAGGATGAATGGGGGCATTTCATGAGAAGGATGGATGGGGGCATTTCATGAGCAGGATGGATGGGGGCATTTCATGAGCAGGATGGATGGGGGCATATCATGAGCAGGATGGATGGGGACATTTCATGAGCAGGATGGATGGGGACATTTCATGAGCAGGATGGATGGGGGCATATCATGAGCAGGATGGATGGGGGCATATCATGAGCAGGATGGATGGGGGTATATCATGAGCAGGATGGATGGGGGCATATCATGAGCAGGATGGATGGGGGCATTTCATGAGCAGGATGGATGGGGGCATTTCATGAGCAGGATGGATGGGGGGTATATTATTAGCAGGATGGATGGGGGCATATCATGAGCAGGATGGATGGGGGCATATCATGAGCAGGATGGATGGGGGCATTTAATGAGCAGGATGGATGGGGGCATTTAATGAGCAGGATGGATGGGGGCATTTAATGAGCAGGATGGATGGGGGCATTTAATGAGCAGGATGGATGGGGGCATTTCATGAGCAGGATGGATGGGGGCATTTCATGAGCAGGATGGATGGGGGCATTTCATGAGCAGGATGGATGGGGGCATATCATGAGCAGGATGGATGGGGGCATATCTTGAGCATGATGGATGGGGGCATATCATGAGCAGGATGGATGGGGGCATTTCATGAGCAGGATGGATGGGGGCATTTCATGAGCAGGATGGATGGGGGCATTTCATGAGCAGGATGGATGGGGGCATATCTTGAGCAGGATGGATGGGGGCATTTCATGAGCAGGATGGATGGGGGCATTTCATGAGCAGGATGGATGGGGGCATTTCATGAGCAGGATGGATGGGGGCATTTCATGAGCAGGATGGATGGGGGCATTTCATGAGCAGGATGGATGGGGGCATATCATGAGCAGGATGGATGGGGACATTTCATGAGCAGGATGGATGGGGACATTTAATGAGCAGGATGAATGGGGGCATTTCATGAGAAGGATGGATGGGGGCATTTCATGAGCAGGATGGATGGGGGCATTTCATGAGCAGGATGGATGGGGGCATATCATGAGCAGGATGGATGGGGACATTTCATGAGCAGGATGGATGGGGACATTTCATGAGCAGGATGAATGGGGGCATTTCATGAGAAGGATGGATGGGGGCATTTCATGAGAAGGATGGATGGGGGCATTTCATGAGCAGGATGGATGGGGGCATTTCATGAGCAGGATGGATGGGGGCATTTCATGAGCAGGATGGATGGGGGCATATCATGAGCAGGATGGATGGGGGCATATCTTGAGCAGGATGGATGGGGGCATATCTTGAGTAGGATGGATGGGGGCATTTCATGAGCAGGATGGATGGGGGCATATCATGAGCAGGATGGATGGGGGTATATCATGAGCAGGATGGATGGGGGCATATCATGAGCAGGATGGATGGGGGCATTTCATGAGCAGGATGGATGGGGGCATTTCATGAGCAGGATGGATGGGGGGTATATTATTAGCAGGATGGATGGGGGCATATCATGAGCAGGATGGATGGGGGCATATCATGAGCAGGATGGATGGGGGCATTTAATGAGCAGGATGGATGGGGGCATTTAATGAGCAGGATGGATGGGGGCATTTAATGAGCAGGATGGATGGGGGCATTTAATGAGCAGGATGGATGGGGGCATTTCATGAGCAGGATGGATGGGGGCATTTCATGAGCAGGATGGATGGGGGCATTTCATGAGCAGGATGGATGGGGGCATATCATGAGCAGGATGGATGGGGGCATTTCATGAGCAGGATGGATGGGGGCATTTCATGAGCAGGATGGATGGGGGCATTTCATGAGCAGGATGGATGGGGGCATATCTTGAGCAGGATGGATGGGGGCATTTCATGAGCAGGATGGATGGGGGCATTTCATGAGCAGGATGGATGGGGGCATTTCATGAGCAGGATGGATGGGGGCATTTCATGAGCAGGATGGATGGGGCATATCTTGAGCATGATGGATGGGGGCATATCATGAGCAGGATGGATGAGGGCATATCATGAGCAGGATGGATGGGGGCATATCATGAGCAGGATGGATGGGGGCATATCATGAGCAGGATGGATGGGGGCATATCATGAGCAGGATGGATGGGGGCATTTAATGAGCAGGATGGATGGGGGCATTTAATGAGCAGGATGGATGGGGGCATTTAATGAGCAGGATGGATGGGGGCATTTAATGAGCAGGATGGATGGGGGCATTTCATGAGCAGGATGGATGGGGGCATTTCATGAGCAGGATGGATGGGGGCATTTCATGAGCAGAATGGATGGGGGCATATCATGAGCAGGATGGATGGGGGCATTTCATGAGCAGGATGGATGGGGGCATTTCATGAGCAGGATGGATGGGGGCATTTCATGAGCAGGATGGATGGGGGCATATCTTGAGCAGGATGGATGGGGGCATTTCATGAGCAGGATGGATGGGGGCATTTCATGAGCAGGATGGATGGGGGCATTTCATGAGCAGGATGGATGGGGGCATTTCATGAGCAGGATGGATGGGGCATATCTTGAGCATGATGGATGGGGGCATATCATGAGCAGGATGGATGAGGGCATATCATGAGCAGGATGGATGGGGGCATATCATGAGCAGGATGGATGGGGGCATATCATGAGCAGGATGGATGGGGGCATATCATGAGCAGGATGGATGGGGGTATATCATGAGCAGGATGGATGGGGGGTATATTATTAGCAGGATGGGGGGTATATTATTAGCAGGATCATATACAAGGCAGGAGGATCCTTATCAGAATGGGGTACCTTAGTAGAGAATTTGGGGACATTACCCCCATAACAGTGTCAGCAGCAGATCCTCGCCCCATAACAGTGAGTCATGACCATATTTTTTGGTTAAAATTTTATTTTCCTATTTTCCTCCTCTAAAACCAGGGTGCGTCTTATGGTCAGGTGCGTCTTATAGTCCGAAAAATACAGTATTTTTGTTGTTAAAAAAATAATTTTGAGTTATTGTATTCCCAATTATTGCCAAATTATGGGTTTTTGTGTTTGCCAAATTAGTTATGATAAAGAATAACATTTTTTGTTCTAATATTGTCACAAAACAAAGATTACTGTTATTTTTAATAACCTATGTATGCCTGTTATCTTTTGCAAGACACCCTGTATTCTTTTAATTTTTTTACAAAATTTGTTCTGAGACATTATCCCAGACAAACCACCATACTGTATCATGCAATAATGTCACACAAACATAATTTGTTTGACACTATTGGAATACAAGTATGGAACCAGACCATATGCAGATACTGCATATTGGCAGTATTTTTCAATATAGATAAAGGTGTTTGAATGTAAATGTAGTAGGGTATGTTCGTGCATATTTTCCCAGAACACAGTTGTTATAAATGGATGGTCATAACCTCATGTCCACAGCAAGACAACATGCAGGTACTGTTTTGAAAGTGATAGAGTAACGTTCTTTAGCATTTTGACCCATTATGAACAAAAAAAACCTACACATATGGGCTTTGTAATATGTAACATTTTGGAATGTTTTGAGAACAGCCCTAACCAAAAAAAACATTCCAAAATGTTATACTTACAATAACTATATCAAATTATGTGTCAACTAAATCATCTAGGCTTGTGATGCTTTCCTGAGTAGTCTCCATGGCATTGTCACCTACTGAATATGTTTGCTGCACAACACTAGATGTTGTAGTAAGTGGCTGAACAGTGTTTACACTAGTGACATATATTGTGCTTGGAACAAACATAGCTGTAGTTGTTTGACCAGATGGAAGACCAAGTGTAGGTGGAACATATTGATGTGACGGCAGAGGCTGAGTATGTGGGTATGTGAAGTTGGTAGGGTAAGGCTGACTTTGAAAGTATTGTTGCTGTAGATTAGGTTGCATATGGTAGGATGCTGGTTGATGGACCATTTGTGGTAGTCTATGAACAGTACTTACATTACTTGGATAGTTAATAGAGGGTTGCATAGGTGTCTGTTGGGGGCCTTGTTGGTAAAAAGATGGTTGTTGTGATGGCATTTGTGTAAATAACGGGCCTGTTTGGTGTGGGATAGTTGTTGGTCTATTTTGTGAATCACTACCCAAAGAAGTAGAGGGCCACTGTATATGTGTTTGTTGAACTACAGTATTTAGTTGAGAATTAAATGTCTGTTCATCAGTTTGGGTTTCAACAGTTAATTGTGTGTGTGTCTGTGTGGGCCACGTGGATTAGCTCTCCATTGCTCGATCACTTCAAAAACATATATGGGCTCAGGCTGACGTTGGGTAGCAGAGATCAGTGTGATTAAGGATGCCCTTAACCTGTCCTGCCTATCAGGTGCAACCAATGGAAGAGAGGGAGCGACAAAATCTCTCTCCATCACTCTCTGGTATCAGTGAATTCATCATGTGTATTATTCTGGTATCAATGATATCTGGCAGGGAACATAAATCCTCATAACGCCTATGTCTGCATCCACGGATAGATTGAGCTATTGTGCGCAGGGTATTTGTTGTTGGTCTTGGCTGTGTGCCTACATGTTGTTGTGGACTACTCTCTGCAAGAACTGGTGATGGGCCACTTTGTTGCCCTGTAGACTGGCCTGTGATTGGCATAGTGGATTGACTTGTTCCCAGATCAGATGACACTTCGTCTGCTTCAGGCTGGATGGGGTTGTGGGTTGTAGGTTGTTGATAGGAGGTTGGCTCCATCTCGGACGCTGATGTTTCAGTTACGATTGTGGACTGGGCCTCCTCACTGTCTTCTAGATTATCCTCGGTACTATGTGATGAAATGACAATATTAATGTGGGTATAAATAAAAACAATAAATCCATGTGATCACAAACTTTAAACTTACTTTGTAACCTCCATAATTGGCATAAGGTAGCTGACTCTGTTATAATGGCCATGTTTCTTCTTCTTGGAAGCTGCAGCTGTGGTAGCCACTGGGTTAAATTCGCGACGAAATTGGTCGCGTGCAGACTGCTAACGCCGTTTAACCATATCCACTGTAACAAATCAACAACAGAATATTTGTAACAAACATAAAATTAACAAATCTATGCCACTAAGTTCTTGTAATGTTCATAAAAAATATGTCGTTTACAAATCCAGATGAAAACTAAACCATCACCCATGTCTAGCATATAGTATCATTTTAGACACATAAGCAAGCCATAATAACCCAGTTACCATGCCAATACAAATTTAAAATGTAAAAAAACAGCTTTTCTTTTGTATCTCAAAATCAACTGTTAAGGCATGAATAAACCTTGGCAAAAAGCCATGGCCAAAAAACAGACATTGCCATATGTGTAATATTTATGTACACAAAGACAACAAAAAGGAAATGAACATTTATATAAACGGTTTGGGAAAAAAAACCCAAGCAGTCCTATGCAGGTGAAGCAATGAGTATAGGGATGTTGCACACCAACAATATACTATCTAGGTATGTCATTGTTAAAACATGTAAGCCTTTTGCTTTACCAACATGCTATGTATTTGGCAAATGCATGAAATGCTTAACAGGCCAAATATCCATTTGTCCAGTCTTACAAAAGCAAAGAATCCACCAAAACCAACAAGATGCACACTTTCCTGTATGTGTGTCACTAGTGTAGCTCAAAATGAGTCAGGTCCATTAATAAATGCCTAATATACTATGAGAATATGGATCTAATCTGGCAACAGAATGAGCACATGTAGGTAATGACAGAATCCATGAAAATATCTGTACTCACCATATTTATTTTCCCTGCCAGGGGTGCTTTGAGACCATCCATTTCTGGGGTAGACTTGTTCAGCCACAGACATCCATGCTGTCTCCACCATCAACCCGTCATGGTATCCATGAACACGTGTGTCCCATAGCTCTGGATGCCTCTCTACTTCCCCAATCAGCCTCTCTGTATCGATCCTAGGCACCATTATGAGTCCCTGTGGTGTTGTCTTAGCTCAGTGTTCCCCTGCAGTGAGAGGACAGGTGCCCAGCTGCCATCTGGCTTGCAAATGAGACAGGATATGAGTGTTTGGCGCCAGAATTAATGGCCTTCAATTGACCTGATAGATTGGAAACAAGTGTTGCTGATGTTTGGATTAAAAACGCACACGGACGATACGTGCTGAACACGGACATGCTACGTGTGCCGTCCGTGCAGGCACGGACCCATAGACGTTAGCCTATACTCGTGCCTGCGAGTTGACTGCCAAAAACGGACATGTTGTCAGTGCGGTAAAACGCACACACGTACTTACCACACGGACACACGTTCCGTGTGATTTTACGCATGTGTGTCATCACCCATAGGGTAACATTGGTCAACGTGTCTCCGGTACGTGCAAAAATGTACCAAACACGTAACGGAGGCACAGATGTGTGTTGCAGGCCTGAGACAGGAACAGACCTAAGGTCTGGCTAGTAGCATTGCCGTATGACGTGAGTATCCCTATAGTGAAAGGAGATTGAGACCAAGACAAAGGATAGTGAGATCCAGAATACTGAGAGAGTTGACTTTGGTGCAGAGTGATCTGTTGGAGACGGGTCAGAGAACTGACCGATGGACCGAGAGAACGAGTGAGACAAGTCCTAGTACAGGAAACCTAGCAGCATGACGTCGAGCTTACAACTCTTAAAGGTAACAGGCCAGGACAGAATGGAAAATTTAGACGACGTGTGTGCCCCTGTCGGGAGTTCCTTAAGCTTGAAGCTAAGTTCAGCCATTGTTCTGCTACCCATGGGGGAGCGCGGTAGTGAACCCACAGGACCACAGAGGACTGTGGCAGCTGACCCCAGAAATGGATTCAGACAGAGCTTGAGAGAAAGGAATAGCTTTATTGACCAGTGTCCAATAACAAGAATGCTTGTGTAGAGTCCAGAGCGCACACGCTCTCAGCACAAAAGATGTACGGATACACGTAGGTATGGCAGAATAGAAATGCAAGCTGGTACGACCTGAGTGCCAGCAGAGTCCAGACCTAAGTGGAGGTAGATGGTATCTCCGAGCCAGGTCTTGATCCAGTAGCAGGAAGAACGTAGACGCCTGACAACTCGGTACGGACCACCACAGGTGGTGCTTGGTCCGGACCAGCAAACTGAAATGGGCTAGTCACGGCTGACCCGGTGTGAGAAGCAATAATCTCAGGCAAGGACTGGAGCAGCAGATTAGGACGACCAGCTCTAAGCGGTGGCAAGAAACAAGGATTAGGAACAAGGACATGGATAAATAAGAAGGACAGGGAGCAGGGACCTGACAGACAGCAATGCCGCACTAAGGCACAGGAAGACGTTGCTCAGGCATCTCCCAGAAGGGGAGAATGCCTTATTTAACCAGAGCCTCTCCACGATAGGCCAGTAAGCACTTCTGCTTTAAACCATACTGGCCCTTTTAAATGCCTGGAGGATGCTTCAGGTTCTGGAAGGTCTGTTCAGTGCACGCATGCTTCTGGAAGAACAGGCCACAGGCGTAGAGCTGGAGGAAGGTCCAGAACAGCAATCTGGGTGAGTACCCTGTATGGAAAGAAAGACAGCGGGATGGGCAGACTGCATGGAGCCACGTGTTGGGCGCCGATCCCCTGCCTGGTAGGATTCAACCCTCGTGGCTGTAGGCATGACAGCCATATTGGCAAATCAGTCCTCTAGGAAGCATTTAAGAGGCACTGCGGGTGGAAAAGATTACTTTCACAGACTGTCCTGTGGTGCTGTTTTTAAACAACTGATGGTCTCCCTGCCTAAGTTGTTCAACATCTGGTCCTGGCCAGCTGAAGCCATCAGACTATGAGGCCTGCAAAGGTGTATAGCCTCTGGCACTCCCACCGGGGCCAGTTCTGTTCTTAGGGATGTCATGGTGGCAGGGCATGACTCCGTGACCCTGGCAATGTCGTTTAAATGAGCGAGGGATATTTACAGGGTATAAATCCTGACGCCACCTGTGGTATACGGCAAGATAGGTGCTGCTTCTATTCAGTTCACCTGGGGTCGGTGGTGATGCAGCCGAGTTGGTACAGCTCTCCACAGGTAGAGAAGGGCCCCAGGGCTGTCGATAGGTGACAGAGTCTATAGTGGTTCGATGTAATGGCGGGGTTCAAGGCCGGAGGTGCAGGCAATCACTGGGCAACACAGGAGTGCAGTCACAAGTTCTTTTCTCACAGTTAATAGTTCCAAGTTACCACGACTAGTCAGATGCTGCCCTCGGACTGCTGTGTCCTGCTGTGATGGGCCCCAGCTGATCCCCTGATAGTTCGGAGGCATAACCCAGTACACCCTTCTGTGTTCCTTCCCTGGTCGTCTTCCTGCGCTGGCCTCTCCCACCTGCCCCACACCTCACACACAGTGCCCTAAGCCGGTGTCCGTGGATCCTTTTTATGGGTGGCTTTCCTGCCTTGTCCCTTGGTCCTATGTGCACACCTTTTCAGCGGGTTATGTGCGGTGGTGGCTTCGGTACTTGAAGTAACCTCAGCCTCCAGTTTACTAACTGAGCTTGGTTGTTCTCCACTAATCTAGGGACTGGTTCCCCCGCTGTGGCCAAGTCCCTCCACACCGGTATACCGGCTGTAGATGTGAGCCCATGGGTGGATGTCTCACTTCCCGTAGCTCTAAGACTCCTTCTTTCTTGACCCTGGGACGAGCTGCTCCAGCTCCAAACCCCAGGACCATTCTTCTCCGAGTCCACTTCCTGACTGACTAACGTTCTACAGTCTGCTTCTGTTGAGGTGAGACTACAATGGGTCTCTTAAGGTCTGACTGCCATGTTCAAATGATATTGTCATGTGTGCATGCGAGACAGAACAATAACTGACACCGGATCGGTTATGAGCTTTCTTCCATGACAAGCGCCAAAAGAATCCTGCTTCAGTTTATTGTTCAGGAAACTTTATAGTTCTAGTGGAGTAAGGGTGCAGACAAAAATATAGTCCAATCAAATATCGTAGGCTGGACTCAGGATGTATAGGAATTTGCTTAGTCTCTACTGGATTGGTTGTTCCGAACTTTAGGAATTCCTCTGTTTTCTCAACTTCTTGGGCATTGTCCAGGATGTAGGAGCCATCTTTAAGTTACATGTGCTGGTATATTGTAATCATTCATAAATATGTGTGTTAGGTTACATCAACTAAACTATATATTTAAGCTTATGAAATGGCTGAATTAAGTATTTTTGGTTACTTAATTCTTATCCTCAACACTTCCACTAACTAAACTCCACCTCCAGACTGGCTTCGAGACTGTGCTTTCCATAAGATGTAAGTTGCCCTAACCACGGCCTAATGGAGTCTCACTAAGTTAAGAGTGTGTGTCTGTGTGTGTGTGTCTGTGTGTGCAACGACTTGTGACCGCCTCCTTACCCGGGAATGGGATACCACACCTCTGGCTGAGGTGCAGTACCTCTGTGGCGACTGGAGCCTCAGGGGCGCCACACCTCCTTAACACAAATCCATACACCCGGCCAGGATGCCCCTCTTTCATGTAGTGTTCTGTGGCACAAGAAATGTACACCTCGCCCATGACTACCACCCTGCACCACGTCACATACTGAACGAACAGTCGGCCAGCATCTATACCATGTGTATGGCCTGCTTTACACTGCGTCCTCCACTTCTCTATTGTCGGTGACAGCTGTGTATCTTGGCCAGGCAGCACAAACATAATTAAAGCCCTATTCCAGTGATAGTTTATATTTTGCCTTTTGTTAGGTATTGTGCATTTAAGTCTCATTAAGGTAGAAACATATTCATCAGTTGCAATCTTCTCCTGGTTACAGCAATGCTCTAGCACCACGTGACCACTTCTATAACATGTTGGCTCACTGTGGGCAATATCAGTTACTCTCTCACTGTAAGGGGTACTTTGCACACTACGACATCGCAGCTGCGATGTCGGTGGGGTCAAATCGAAAGTGACGCACATCCGGCCTCGCTGTCGATATCATAGTGTGTAAATCCTTTTTGATACGATTAACGAGCGCAAAAGCGTCGTAATCGTATCATCGGTGTAGTGTCCGACATTTTCATAATTTCGCTGCAGAGACGGCACGATGTTGTTCCTGCGGCAGCACACATTGCTGTGTGAGAAGCCACAGGAGCGAGGAACATCTCTTACCTGCGGCTCACGCCGGCTATGCGGAAGGATGGAGGTGGGCGGGATGTTTATGTCCCGCTCATCTCCGCCCCTCCGCTTCTATTGGCCGCCTGCCGTGTGACGTCGCTGTGACGCCGTACGACCCGCCCCCTTAGGAAGGAGGCGGGTCGCCGGCCAGAGCAACTTCGCAGGCAGGGCAGGTAAGTCCATGTGAAGCTGCCTTAGCGATAATGTTCGCTACGGCAGCTATCACAAGATATCGCTGAGTCGACGGGGCGGGGACTATCGCGCTCGGCATCGCAAGCATCGGCTTGCGATGTCTTAGTGTGCAAAGTACCCCTAAGTCTATGAGACTCCGTATGGTGTTCTCCAGCCTAGTTCTGAGTCTCATAAACTTGCAGTGGGAAAATTCACAAAATAACCTCCACTCCCCTCAGCAACCACTGTGATTCGGCAGGTCACAAATACGATCATGTGGTCTTGGAGTGGATCGGAACTCTGTTGAAACCAGGAGAAGACTGCTGCTGATGCGTTACTACCTTCAGGACGCCTACACATATGATCTCAAGCAGAAGGGAAAAATAAGAAAAAAAAGCACTGGAATTGTTTAATGACAAGATTCTCCAGTAGAATATGAAACAAAAAGGAAATGTAACTAATATTAAATCATTAGAGATATTTATGGTATAAAAAAGGTCACAAATTATAGGCAACCTCCTCTTTCTGGTATGATTTTTAATTTCCCCCCTCTCAGTAAATCTAATAGGTAGGAAAAAAAATAAAATAAAACAGGGTTTAGTTTAACAGGCACTAAGTTTCTTTTAGATGTTGTCCATTATTTCGCTAAAAGTCTGCAGTGATTTCTGAATCCCCCACAGCGTGTGCACCACGTGCTGTCAGGATTCTCTAGTGTTGGCAGTGAGAGTGGGTGTTCGCATGATCATAATAATATAATTTGCATATTTTTGGCCACATTCCGACTAGACTTGCTCGGTGTCGCTTAATTTACTTGTACTGAGCGAGGTCGAGCATGTCTAGTTGACATGTAGTCATAAATGTTCAAATTGCCTATTTGTGATCACAAGACCGACACCAACTCTGGAGAATTCTGATAGTGTGTGGTGTGCACACTGTGGGGATTTGAAAGTGGCTGCAGGCTTTTAGCACAAAACCAGATAACCTCTTTAAATATAAGGCCAAAAATAGAGCTGAAAAGGACCCAAAACTTCATTTTCTGATTTTAAGACAGCTCAGGATTTGTCAAATTTATCAAAAGGGGTGCACTTTTACACATTTGACGCTTATCTGCAGTATAAGGCTATGTGCCCACACTGTGGATTTACCGCGGATTTTGCCGCGGATTTGCCGCGGATTTCCCGAAAATCTGCAGCAGCGGCACTTCCAAGCCATTTCAATGGCATTTTGGAAATGCTGTGTCCATGCTGCGGATTTTTCCGCTGCGGATTTGCCGCGGATTTTGATCCGGAAAAATCTGCAGCATGTCAATTGTTTGTTGCAGATTTGGTGCGGATTTTGGGTATAGAATGGGGAAAAAAAAAAAAAAAAATCCGCGGCAAATCCGCGGGTGCGGATTTGCCGCAAAAGTCGCGGATTTTCATGCAGAAAAATCCGCAGGTACATTCTACCGTGGACACATAGCCGACTAGTATGAAGAGAAGAAAAGAGCCGTGTCTGTGTTGTACCCTGCTTGGCCACTAGATGTCAGCTCATGTAAGACTCTTTTTACTCTGCGTTTCTTTACTATTTCTTGGGCTATGAAAGTTCCAACCAAGAATATCAGTGTCTGACAAAGTGACTTTAAGGCTGTATTTCCACTATCAGCTTTTGGTGAGTTGCAAAAAATACAAGAAATCGAATTTTAATATTAGGCGTAGAAATGGTGCAGAAATTCTGCAACATCGAAAACTCACCAAAAGCTCATCGTACGAACCGAACCTTTCAATTCAGTTACTTTCTTTTGCAGAGTGGGTGAAAGTCCTTATTATATTTTCCTGTAAGTTTAATCATTTATTAAATTCACTCTCCTACCATGTGAGGTTAGTCTTAATTCATTTATTCATATAACATAATTTATCCAAAAACAAAGTGAAATTACACTTTGCAATATATTCAACAGGACTTGTACATTTCTGGGGTGGAGAATGTTCTTACGTCTTTGTTTTATCACTTACTGAAAAAAAAATATTAAAATTAGTTTGCAAACTTAAAAAAAAGTATTAAAAAAGTATAGGGTCAATATTAATTGTAGAGCACAGGTCTCCAGTTGAATCGTTAACTTAAAGGGGTTGTTCTGTTTTAATCTTTTGTAGTCCACAGTCTTAAACACTGAATGTCACGGTCATCTCTTTATCTTAGAAGACTAGTGACAGGTTCAGGACTAGTCACTCATTACCATCTCAGGCTCTATATTTAAATGTGGTTTAATTTCTTTTGGGACCTCAGGAGTTAATGCTAGTTTTGTTGCCAGCAGCTCCTAGCAGAGCATTTCAGCTGCAGCTACTTTGTAACTACGCCCCTTTTAGTTTAAGTAGTGGTGTTTCCTAGCAAGCTTTTTTGAAGATTCAAATCTTTTGTATTCTTGCCTCCTTGGGGGAAGGTCATGTTTAGGAGTATTCCAGAAGTTGGACTTTATCTTTTTTTGTTACTGTTTTCCCTTGTTTGTCTTACTTTTCCATGTGTCATATTAGTGCAGTGGTGGGTCTAGTGAACCTCACCTACCACCTCACTAGCCAGGGCATTTACAGGGTTTTCCAGAGTCATAGGTTCCTGCTCGGCGACAGTTGAGGAGACTGTATAGGGACTAGCTAGGAGAGCAGGGACAGCTGCACGTGAGTTTAGGATGTGTACCTTCTACCCCTCTCACTAGTTCCAAGGCCCACTGGTGTTATAGTGTCCCCTGTGTTCCCCCTTTCTTGTGGTATTGTTTGCTGTATTTTTCTTGTGCATCAGGATCCCTGTTGGTCTGAAAGCACATGTCACACTTGTTGTTCCTGGCAAGCATGACACTAACATCATATAAAATAACAAACTGAGCTTTTACCCAAGTCCATCAATGCCTCACTGCTAGATCCAATCACCGAACTTGTGTCGTCTATATTGGCAGAGCCCAGTGATTGACTACAGTGGTTACGAGCGCTGTAGAAGTGTTATCACTGCTTGAGCCGATCAATAAAAACTACAGCAGGGGCACAGAGGCATGAATGGACCTGAGGAGGGTGAGTAAAAGCTCAGTTTGCTATTTTATCAGATTACAAAAAAATAAACAGGACAACCCCCTTTAAAGGGAACTAGACAACCTCCTTTAAAGGGAAATCTGTCACTTGAAAAAACGCTATTAACCTGCAGATATTGGGTTAATCTGCAGGTTAATAGCGTTTGGAACTTCCCTGTCACCTGCACATCAAACCCAGTTGCTGGGAGGAAATTAACTTTAATCCTCCTGGCAGCATTCCGGCTTCAGCCACTGGGGCGGTGCCAGCACAAATTCAGTCACAACTTTGTGCATAGTCAGTGGCAGCTGTAACCGCCCCCCTGCACGGACTGACAGCAGGTTCTAATACCGAGTAGCTGTCAGTCAGTCACAACCCCAAAAGCTGAGCACTTCCACTATTAATCCATGAATCCTCCTATTGTCATTGCTCACCCTATAGGCACCTTATTTATGTTTTTTCCATGCCCTTAACTTATCTATTTGCGTGAGTTACACTAGACTGTGGACTGACCGACAGCAGTGGCAGCATATACACCAGAGAGTGGACCGTCTAAGGCCTCTTTCACACGTACGTGCCTCCGGTACGTGTTAGTCAGTTTTCTCACATACCGTAGACACGTACACACGTAGACCTATGTATTCCTATGGCTTTGGACACACGTTAGTATTTTCGCACGGAACGTGTGTCCGTTCCGTACTTACGTGTGTCCATGTGTTTCTCACGGCAACATGTCCGTTTTCTCTCCGGCATCACAGGTGTCACACGGAACGCAAACGTGTCACACGTAATGCAAACGAACCACACGGATGTGTTCCGTGTGACACACACTGGAGAAAAGACATGTGTCTGAGAGAAAAAAAAACAAAACATTACTCACCTTCTCCTGCCCTCCTGTCTCTTCCGCGGCTGTCACTTGCTGCCGACCGCCGCTCATTGAATATTCGCTTCACTGCGGCCGGAAGCAGCAGCGGGGAGTCGGCAGGACCGGAGATTGGAGATCAGCACCATGGACAGCGACGCCAGGGACAGGTGAGTAGAAAGTTCCCGTTCTCCGTGTGTTATCACGGATAACACACGGACAACACACGTAGCCCATAAACACGGCTCACGGAGGGCAAAACGCACCTCTGACACGTCCGTGAAACATATGCGTGGTTTTTCACAAACGTGTCAAAGAGGCCTAAATGACGTTTGGCAGTGGCATGAAGTGCCTAAATTAAAATTCTTATCCCATGAATTTCATACCCCACTATTTTTAGTTGCTATTATCACCATTTCAGTCACAATTTTTAGCCCTTTATATTTCTGACTAAATGCACTTTACAATCCAGGTTCATCTGACCGCATGTTAGTGACAGTGTGAAATCTTCCTACCTGCTATTAGTGGCCGCCTTATTGCTGCTCCATTAGGACACCATTTATTACCTTGGTTTACCAGCACCACCTAGGGGCAGTCTGTGGAAGTCAGAAATCCACCCTGTACTGCCAGGATCTCAGGAGGCCTCTGCCGTTAGATTGCTGTATATGAGCCTATCCGAATGTCAGTGTACGCAGAGCCGAGTGATTACAAACTGCAAGCAACTAAACCGCCAGTGGAACTGCTAGGCACATACCATGGATTTAAGAAGCCTGCGGATATCTGAAACATACATGCTCCACCACCAGGGGTCACTGTCATCAAGATGATCATTTCCAGTTGCATGTTCTCTCCATACTGGAGAAATACCAGTTTGGAGGTCACTATGCTTCCAGGTGTACAGAAGAACAATTTCTGATGCTTTTACCTTTGTCCCGCCAAATAATGTAATGCTGGCATCAATGTCCTGCATTAATAATAGGGATCAATCATCCAGACTATTACTGTAGTGCCTAGGGTCCACAGGAGGAATTGATTCCACAGGGCCCATCCTACTGCTACTTTACATAGACATTTTACCTGTTTATACTCAAGACTCATGCACATGTACGCCAGACACAATATAGTGTGTAAAACAGCGCGTGCCTCTTAATATCTCCACGTCTCCCATTGTCTCTTCAAAGTATGTTTTCTTTGAAAGGCCGTAGCATTTTACGGTAAAATTTAGATATCTGTAATGATGGAGCCAGTCTCTGATCCATGCTACCACAGAGAGCATGAGTCACCTGACAGGTTCCCTTTAACCTTATTTTTTTTTTTTATCCTACAAATTAACTTCTGTACATATGGCACTATATTGTGCTTCTTCATATAAATATGCATGGTACCTGCTACTGTGCCGCCCCCGCGTCAGCAGCCTGCTGCCGCTGCTCTGATCCGGATCCGCGGGGGCTCGAGGGGTGTCCGGACCCTGGGGTCAGGGTCGCGCGGCCACTCGGATTAAAGGGGAATATTTATGTACCGCCCCCGTGCCAGCGGCCGAGCCGCTCGAATACGGAGTCGCAGTGGCTCGAGGGGTCTCCGGACCTGAGGGTTTGCGCGGACACTCAAATTTAAAAAGAGAGGGGGTGGATATGTACGGTGGGATTAGAAGTTTGTGACGCCACCCACGGTGCGTGGTAATGTGAGAGACCACCACTGCTGTTGGAGAGCCCGGTGAAGATGGTGGAGCAGCAGGATGTTTAACCCCTCCGTGGGTAGGGGGTTTGTGCCCCGGGGCCCATTGGATTGTTGGTGCTTGGGGTTGCCGTTCGGGATAGGAAAAGGGGATTTTCAGTGTACTCACTCAGTCCAGGAATAACAACACCGACAGCTTGTAAACCAGAGTTCTGAGCACCACTGCAGCTTGGAGGGAGCACGCTTGGGTCCGTGTCCTTGGTGTTGCTGTTAGCCTGTGGCCCTTTCCTTGGCACCTTTTTCTCTAGTTGGACCCTTAAGCATAAAACCTTTCGGGTCCCGCTCACCCGTATGTCTTACGGAGTGAGCTTGCTCTCAGGGTTCACGCGTAGGATTTCTTTGGACTGTATTGGGAAAGTCCTATCCCCTCGTTGCGCTAATACCCCGATTTTTGGAGTGGGTTGAGGCTGAATCTTGAAGTCTTCACCCCCGTCGGGTAAATTACCGGGACGCGTGAAGCTACTTCCCGGCCTAAGGGTCCACATACCCCGTTGTGCCCTTGCCCCTGCCCGGTGATGGCTCAAGGCCACCAGATGCCCTCCTCGGCAGTCCGTGCCCCTTGACACAATCCCCTGCGACCGGGGTTCCAGCTCCTACCAGGCCCAGACCAACGTCTGCCACCTAGTAAACTACAGGAGCCCTGCTCCAGGCCGGTGACCTCTCTCTCCCAGAGAGTCACCTTCACCTCCTTCTCCTTCCACTCCTGTTTCACACTCCCTGTCACTTTCTCACGTTCCCCTACCAACCCCCCAAGTGGACGGCCCTATTCCCTTCAGGCCGCCCAATGGTGTGTCTGGTGGATACGGTGTAAAGTGTTCCTAGGATTTTGATTGGCTAAGCTGTTAACACCAAAGGACCAGGACCCGTAACCAAGGGGGAAGGGATATGTGCCGCCCCCGTGCTCGGCAGCTACCGAGCCGCTCGGGTCCGGACCCTCTGGTGGGTGGCTTGAGTGTCTCCGGACTCGGGGGGGGGGGGGAGGGGATGTCCTGCGGTCACTCCTATAAAGAGGGGGATTTGGCGGTTCTGGGGACGTATGTGTACGGCCGGTGTTGTGTCACGTTCATGACGCCACCCATGGGATGTGGTGGAGGTGGACACCACCGCTGCGGTGACGTGACACCCGGGGGAGATGTTGTGCAGCACGTTGTTAACCCCTCCGTGGATAGGGATGGTGGCCCCGGGACCCGGTGGGCTGTGGAGTTGGTGCAGGGAGATGGGCGGCCGGAGGGCACTGATGTACTCACGATTAGTAAACACACAAGTCTCTCTGGTAAATAAAGGTGATGGTGGTCGGTGCCCGCAGCCGGCTGCAGTCTGGTCCCCCACCCGGTTGGTGGTCTCTGCCTTTCTCCCGCACCTGTTTTGTGATGGTGGACTACCTGCGCCTGCAACGTCAGGAGTCCACTCCCCGGCTTGTGGTTGTTGGAGGAGCCCTGTGCCCGCAGACACTGGCCCGTGGGATCTCTCTGCCGTGGCGGTGGCTTTCTATCCCCCTCGTTGGGCTGTTGTCTTCAGTCTGGACTTTGGGTGGGAAAGGACCTATAGTCCTAGCCTCAATCAGTTAATTAGCTAGCCCCCAGTAGCTTCTGGACCTAGCTTCAGGGTCTGAATACCCCCCTTTGTGCTCCAGTTTCCGGGTCGGTTCCACGGGTCGGTACCGGCGGGCCACTACCCTGTCCCGGTCCACCTCGGTTCCACAGAGCCGTCTTCCCGGCTCCTGCAGACTTTGGCCTCCGTATGCCTCCTAGCCAGAGGTACCAGGGTTCCCACCCTGGCACCTGTCAGTTAGTTGCAGGCCTGACGCACAGGCCTGCCTCCACTTTACTTCACCTACAAAACTAAACTGTCCGCGTTCTCCTGCCTCAGGCTCTCTGAACTCCTTGGTGGGCGTGTCCAACCGCCTGGCCATGCCCCCTGGTGTGTCCATCAAGCTCTGAGGGAGGTGACTAGGGTTTTAATGGTTGGCTGATGTCACCTTGTTAGGGGACTGGTGTAGTGCGGGGCTCTATCTGTGACTACCCGGCTAGGCGAATCAGAGGCAAGTGGCTCAAGTGTATGACGTTAGCTGCGCTGAAGCACTGACAGCGGCAGCCCCTGCATTGGCGCAATTATTACTATGTCCACATGCCCGCTGACTGCAAGAACCAGGGAAGAGGCTGGCAAGGGAACGGAGGATGGTTGAGAATAATGTATGTATGTACAGTGCTGGCCAAAAGTATTGCCACCCCTGCAATTCTGTCAGATAATACAGTTTCTTCTTGAAAATTATTCCAATCACAAATTCTTTGTATTATTATCTTAATTTAATTGGTCTTCAATGAAAAAAAAAATGTCAAAAAGCCAAATTGGATATAATTCCACACCAAACATAAAAATGAGGGTGGACAAAAGTATTGGCACTGTTTGAAAAATCATGTGATGCTTCTCTAATTTGTGTAATTAACAGCACCTGTAACTTACCTGTGGCACCTAACAGGTGTTGGCAATAACTAAATCACACTTGCAGCCAGTTGACATGGATTAAAGTTGACTCAACCTCTGTCCTGTGTCCTTGTGTGGACCACATTGAGCATGGAGAAAAGAATGAAGACCAAAGAACTGTCTGAGGACTTGAGACTCCAAATTGTGAGGAAGCATGAGCAATCTCAAGGCTACAAGTCCATCTCCAAAGACCTGAAAGTTCCTGTGTCTACGGTGCACAGTGTCATCAAGAAGTTTAAAGCCCATGGCACTGTGGCTAACCTTCCTAGATGTGGAAGGAAAAGAAAAATTGACGAGAGATTTCAACGCAAGATTGTGCGGATGGTGGATAATGAACCTTGACTAACATCCAAACAAGTTCAAGCTGCCCTGCAGTCCGAGGGTACAACAGTGTCAACCCGTACTATCCGTCGGCGTCTGAATGAAAAGGGACTGTATGGTAGGATACCCAGGAAGACTCCACTTCTTACCCCGAGACATAAAGAAGCCAGGCTGGAGTTTGCCAAAACTTACCTGAGAGCCTAAAATGTTTTGGAAGAATGTTCTCTGGTCAGATGAGTCAAAAGTAGAGCTTTTTGGGAAAAGCCATCAACATAGAGTTTACAGGAAAAAAAAAAAAGAGGCATTCAAAGAAAAGAACACGGTCCCTACAGTCAAACATGGCGGAGGTTCCCTGATATTTTGGGGTTGCTTTGCTGCCTCTGGCACTGGACTGCTTGACCGTGTGCATGGCATTATGAAGTCTGAAGACTACCAACAAATTTTGCAGCATAATGTAGGACCCAGTGTGAGAAAGCTGGGTCTCCCTCAGAGGTCATGGGTCTTCCAGCAGGAAAATGACCCAAAACACACTTCAAAAAGCACTAGAAAATGGTTTGAAAGAAAGCACTGGAGACTACTAAAGTGGCCAGCAATGAGTCCAAACCTGAATCCCATAGAACACCTGTTGAGAGATCTCAAAATGGCAGTTTGGAGAAGGCGCCCTTCAAATCTCAGGAACCTGGAGCAGTTTGCCAAAGAAGAATGGTCTAAAATTCCTGCAGAGCATTATAAGAATCTCATTGATGGTTACCGGAAGCTGTTGTTCGCAGTTATTTTGGCTAAAGGTTGTGCAACCAAGTATTAGGGGTACTTTGCACGCTGCGACATCGCTAACAATCTCGTTAGCGATGTGACACGCCAGATCGCAGGTGCGACCGGCGCTATAAAACCCAACCTATGTGCGATCTCGGCAGATCGCACCTGCGATCTGTCGTGTCATATCGCTAACGAGATCGCTAGCGATGTCGCAGTGTGCAAAGTACCCCTTAAGGGGGCTTTACACGCTGCGACATCGCTAATGCGGAGTCGTTGGGGTTACGGAATTTGTGACGCACATCCGGCCGCATTAGCGATGTTGCTGCGTGTGACACCGATGAGCGATTTTGCATCGTTGCAAAAACGTGCAAAATCGCTCATCGGTGACATGGGGGTCCATTCTCGATTATCGTTACTGCAGCAGTAACGATGTAGTTCGTCGCTCCTGCGGCAGCACACATCGCTATGTGTGACGCCGCAGGAACAAGGGAGCTCTCCTTACCTGCCTCCCGGCCGCTATGCGGAAGGAAGGAGGTGGGCGGGATGTTACGTCCCGCTCATCTCCGCCCCTCCGCTTCTATTGGGCGGCCGCTCAGTGACGTTGCTGTGACGCCGCACGGACCGCCCCCTTAGAAAGGAGGCGGATCGCCGGTCACAGGGACGTCGCCGGGCAGGTAAGTACGTGTGACGGGTCTGGGCGATGTTGTGCGGCACGGGCAGCGATTTGCCCGTGTCGCGCAACAGATGGGGGCGGGCACCCACACTAGCGAAATCGGGACCAATATCGCAGTGTGTAAAGTAGCCTTTAGGCTAAGGGTGCCAATACTTTTGTCTGGCCCATTTTTGGAGTTTTGTGTGAAATGATCAATGATTTGATTTTTGTTTCATTCTCTTTTGGGTTTTTTCATTGCAAGCAAAATAAATGAAGATAATAATACCAAAGAATTTGTGATTGCAATCATTTTCAAGAAGAAACTGAGTATTATCTGACAGAATTGCAGGGGTGCCAATACTTTTGGCCAGCACTGTATATAGTGGCATGCAAAAGTCTGGACACCCCTGGTCAAAATTACTGTTATTGTGAACAGTTAACCAAGTTTAAGATTAAATGATCCCTAATCGGCATAAACTTAAAGATGACACATTTCCCTTGTATTTTCGCCACAAAATTTTTTTCTTTTCATCTGTTACATTTTAAAAATTAGAAAAAGAAAAATGGGCCAATGCAAAAGTTTCGGCACACTTGAAGATTTATGTACTCAGATAACTTTGACCAAGGTTTCAGACTTTAACCCCTTCACGACCGGCCGATTTTTCACTTTCCGTGTTTTTTGGGGGTTTTTTCGCCATTCTTCTTCCGAGAGATGTAACTTTTTTTTATTTTTCAGTCAATATGGTCATGTGAGGGCTCATTTTTTTGCAGAACGAGCTGTACTTTTAAATGAAACCATATGTTTTACCATATAGTGTACTAGAAACCAGCAAAAAAAATCCGGAAAAATTGCAAAAATAAGTGCCATAGCACTATTGTTTATGAGTACTGTTGAGCGGACCCGGATCCGCAAAATCCGGATCCGTGCAGTTTTCTCTCTCTCTTTCTCTTTTTTTCTCTTTTTCTCTGTGTCTCTCTGTGTCTCTCCTCCTTGATATATAGTGGCCGGATTCCGGATCGGATCTCGGACTTCTGTGACAACCCGACCCGGATCCGTCGGACCCGGATTATTAGCGATCCGCTCAACTCTATTTATAAGATATTTTATTCACTGTGTTTCACTATATGGTAAAACTGATGTGTGGGTATGATGCCTGAGGTATGTGCGAGTTCGTAGACACCAAACACGTATAGGTTTACTTTTATCTAAAGGGTTAAAAAAAATCAGACATTTGTCTGAAAAAAGTGGCGCATGTTTTGCTCTATTTTCCGCGACCCGTAGCGTTTTCACTTTTTGGGATCTATGGCTCAGTGACGGCTTATTTTTTGCATTTCGAGCTGACGTTTTTAACGGTACCATTTTTGCGTAGATGCTACATTATGATCGCCTGTTATTGCATTTAGCGCAAAATTTGTGGTGACCAAAAAACGTAATTTTGGTGTTTGGATTTTTTTTGCCGCTACGCCGTTTACCAATCAGATTAATTGATTTCATATTTTGATCGGGCATTTCTGAATGTGGCGATACCAAATATGTGTATATTTTTTAACCCTTTAATTTTCAATGGGGCGAAAGGTGGGTGATTTGAACTTTTTAGGGATTTTTTTTTTTTTTTTAGTTTTTTAAAACTTTTGTTTTTAACTTTTTTTTTATTTTACTAGTCCCCCTAAGGGGCTATATGGATCAGCAATCTGATCACTCTGCCATATCTGCTGATCACAGCTACACAGCTGTAAACAGGAGATATGCTAATTTTCTGCCTCACCCAGCTCTCGGCCAGGTGAAACCGAAAGTAAGTCATGTGAGGTACAGGAGTCATCACATGACCCTGTGCTACCATGACAACCACCGGAAGTCACGTGATCATGTCACGTGACTTCCAGTATCGGCCGGTGAGTAAATGTTTACCGCCGAAGCCGTTATAATGGCGCTATCACAGATTGACAGCGCCATTTAACTGGTTAAATGGCACGGGCAGATAACGATTCTGCTCGTGCCTGGCAGGCACACATCTCAGCTGTAAAAATCAGCTGAGATGATGTGCGCCGATCGCTGCATGCTGCCGGCAGCAGACCGCGGGCAGTAACACTATGACCGCTAGGATGTAATTTTACTGCCCGCGATGCGGTCATTAAGGGGTTAATTAGCCTGTTAGGTTTATGGCTAGTTCACTATCATCATTAGGAAAGACCACGTGATGCAAATTTCACAGCTTTATAAAAATCCAGCCTCCTCTTACCTTGTGCAAAAAACAGCAGACATGGGTTCTTCTATGCAGCTGCCTAGCACTCTGAAAATGAAAATAGTGGAGATTCACAACGAAGGAGAAGACTTAAGATAGTACAGCATTTTCAAGTTGCCCTTTCCTCGTATCAAAGTGTAATTAAGAAATGGCTGTTAGCAGGAACAGTTGAGATCAAGATAAGATCTGGAAGACCAAGCAACATTTCTGTGAGAGCTGCTCGTAGGATTGCTAGAGAGGCAAATCGGAACCCCTGCTTGACTGCAAAAGACCTTCAGGAAGATTTAGCAGAATGTGGAATTATAGTACATTGTTCTACTGTTCAGAGACACCTGCACAAATATGTCCTTTATGGAAGAATCATCTCACCATAAAATTCGGCGTCACAAGTATGCAATAGAACATCTAATGAAGCTGATGCATTTTGGAAACAAGTCCTGTGGACTAATGATGTTAAAATAGAATTCTTTGGCCATATGGATTAAAGGAATATGTGAAGAAAAAAGGGCACAGAATTTCAGGAAAAGAATATATCGCCAACCATTAGGCATAAGGGAGGATCAATTCTGCTTTGGCGATGTGTTGCAGTCAATGACACAGGGAACATTTCCTGGTAGAGGGAAAAATGGAATCAATGAAATGTCATCAAATTGTTGATGCAAACATAACACCATCTGTAAAAAAAAAAGCTGAAGTTGAAAAGAGGGTGACTTCTACAAATGGATAATGATCCTAAATGCACATCAAAATCCACAATAAATTGCCTCAAAAGGCATAAGCTGAAGGTTTTACAATGATTCTCACAGTCTCCTGATCTGAATATCATTGAAAATCTGTGCTAGACCTCAAAAGATCAGTGCATGCAAGACGAGCCAGGAATCTCACAGAATTGGAAGACTTTGCCAAGAAAGAATGAAAGAAAATCCCTCAAACAAGAATTGAAATACTCTTGGTGTAATGCCCATACTGGCATCCCCACGCTCTCCTGCCCCCTCCCCAAAGAGGGCGCCTGCTCTCTCACCTTCCTAGTCGCTCATCGGTGGCTGCCCCATCCCCGATCCATGCTGCAGTTTCCCAGGCCCAGCGCATGCCGCACAGGCCTCCTGGGAATGCCCGTAGGGTGTGCGCTCAGACATACCCCTTTTCTTAAAGGGACAGTACGCCCTGACCTAGAAGTGCCTCTCAGCTTAGCTGAAAGGCATCAGGTATTTAAGGCACCTTCCCCTTAAGGGAGGTGCCTAGGCTAGTTCTCAGGTCCTCAGTGCCATTGTGCGATATGCTGTTACTGATTCGTATGTCTTTCAGTGTATTATATCGGCTGCCTACCATAATATCCGCTGCTGCAAGTATGCACATCGGCCGCTGCTACTGCATCCATCCAACCAGGCCAAATCTACGAAGCTGGCTGCTGTTCCTACAACCAGAGACTGTTTGTACCCGTGGCGCCACCATTGATACCATTGATCCCTTGGGGCTGCCCTCTGTCAGCTGTCTACCAGCATGTCTACCTATCACCACCTCTGGTGGCATTAATAAAGACTCAGCAGCTGATTCAGTTTGCTCCTCTAGGCTAGTGATCGGTATTTTTGGTCCAGTGGACCCATTAACCCCATCTTTGTCCTGTTAGCATAAAAGTTTGCCTAGGCCATAGATCCCACTCAATTCAACGGTCTACAGCAAGAGATGGTCCAGCAACGTGAACAACATGATCGGATGCTGACTCATCTTTGGTCACTAGCCACCTGCTTTCAAGCAAGTGTCAAGTCGAATGCAGTACCGGCTGCGATTCTTACTCCAGCAGCAAATCCGGTCCCAAGTTCTGGTCTCATAATCCATAGCTTGCTGGTCTTCTTGGATACATTTTGCAAGGTGTTTGAGGAGCCGGGTCGAGTTTCTTTGGCCGCATCTTTGCTGCTCAGACTCCACCAAGGGAGCCTCACTTTAGGCCAATATTCCGTCCGGTTTCATACACTGTTCTCCGAACTGGGCTGGAATAACGAAGCAGAGGTGGCTGTATTTTGGTCAGCATTGTCTGGAAGAATAAAGGACGAGCTGGCAGGTCGAGATGTGCCATCTTCTCTCAAAGACCTAGTATCGCTGGCTATCTGCATTGACCTTCGGTTCCAAGAACGATCCACAGACATGAACCGGGAGAAGAGGTCGTTGTGCCTGGCTCCTTCATTCCAGAGGCCCATCATGCCGCTACCAGTAACCTCTGCTGCTTCCTCCGAGCCCATGGAGGAAAATCAAGTGTGTTCGGCCAGTCGTTGTCGTGCGATTCATCACACCAGTGAGGGGTGCTTTTATTCTGGAAGTTCCTTGCACCTGTTGGGCTTCTGTCCTAAGAAGCCGGGAAACTACCCAGACTAGGGTCAGTAGGAGAGGCTACCCTGGGCGAGAGCAAGTCCTCTTCGCCGCTTTATATGACTGTGTCTGTAACCAGTGGCAACAGACAGTTCTTTAAAACAGCCTTGCTGGACTCTGGTCCCGATATGAATATCATTCAACAGGCCATAGTGTATTGGTATTGGATTCCTGTTCGTCAGCTTCAAGCTCCCATTACTGTGCTGTAGGTAGGCAGAAAACCTCTGCCTGAGGCCATCCAGTTTGCCACCTAGGAAGTTGACCTTTGGGTGGGAATGCTGTATATAGAGAAAATCGTCTTTGACATGTTACCGGGAATGTCGCATTCACTGTTGCTGGGCTTGCTGTGGCCTTGGAAGCATGAACTAGTTCTGGACTGGAGATTTGTGGATGTGCTCAGGTGGGGTCACTCCTTCCTTAAAAGCTGTCTTGTTTCTGTGCAACCTGCCTGGCCACCTGTGAGATCCTCTAACCTCCTGGATCTGCCATCCGCCTACTTGGGCCTATGCATATATCTTCCACAAGAAAGAGGCCGAGACTGCTACCACATAGACAGTACAACTGCCCTATTGACCTTCTCTTTGGTTTACTCCTCACCGCAGTCGTACTTACTCTCTGAGACCCAAGCTTTGTCTGAGTACATAAAGAAGAATCTGGCAAGAGGTTTCATCCAAAAGTCTTCCTCACGGACCGAAGTCGGATTCTTCCTTGTCAAGAAAAAGGATGGGTCTCTTCAGGCTTGTATCAACTATAGAGGTCTTAAATCACGGTCAAGAACAAATATCCATTGTCGTTTATACCAGAATTATTCGATCGACTCCAAGATTCCAGCAATTTCTCCAAGCTCGACCTCCATAGTGTGTACAATCTGGTCCGGATACGATTGGATGACAAAAGGAAGACAGCTTTCAACACCCATGATGGCCACTTCGAGTATCGGGTAATACCATTTGGGCTCAGCAATGCCCCGGCGGTCTTCTAGGAATTTGTCAACGATATATTCTGAGATCTGCTCCACACATGTGTGGTGGTATACCATGATGACATTCTCATTTTCTCACCGGACCTGCCTACACACAGGAGGAATGTTTTTCATCAGGTGCTGCAGAGATTAAGGGACAATCGTCTATATGCCAAATACGAGAAGTGTCTATTTGAGCAGTTCTCTCTGCCTTTCTTAGGCTAAATTATCATTCATAGTCTGACTATGAATAAGGACACATTTGTCCGAAACGCGTAATGCCTGTTATTACTATGTACTTTCTAGCATTTTTAATGGAAATTAAATAAATTCTGGTTTTATAAATTAGGTCTTTGGATGTTGATGTTGGACGCTCCTCTCCTGCTTCTCCTGTGAGTGCTGCTGACACCCATTCTTCCCTGCACCGCCAGAGCTATACGGCTTTCTCCTTGAGTTTGATTAGCTGGATATTTTTCTATTTTTTTTATATGGGTGTAATTCTCAGTATCTATATTATTCTGTGTATAACACTGCACAGTATCACTTCTCTTGCCCTGTCTACTGGGTGTAATTCTCAGTATTTGTATTAAGGCACAGTTACTTGGCCGTATAACTCGTCTGAGGATCACATCGCAATGTTTTAAAACATCCCTTAATTTATTGGATACCAATTAAAACAATCCACGTGAAATACTCAATAATCAAACATAACCCATCTGTAATATTTCACTTGGGTTGTATTAATTGGTCTCCAATAAACTTTGGATTTTAAGGGATGTTTCCAAATATTTGTTAACCCTAATTACTGCAGTCCCTTGTACATTGTAAGTGTTAAATTTGATCACATTGCAATGCTCCGACTGGTCGTCTGCTCTCTTGACAGAGGGTGACACATGCATAGAAATACATGTTGTCATGCTCGTGTCAGGAGAGCCAACAGCCAGTCCGAGCATTGCTATGTGATCCTCAGGCAAGTTATACAGCCTTATGACTGTGCCCTTATTCTGCATATATACAAGTGCATCTCAATAAATTAGAATATCATCAAAAAGTTAATTTAGTTCCAGTAATTCAATACAAAAAGGGAAAAACATAAATTATATAGAGTCATTACACACAGAGGGATCTATTTCAAGAGTTTATTTCTGTTAATGTTGATGATTATGGCTTACAGCCAATAAAAACCGAAAAGTAATTATCTCAGAAAATTATTATAATTACCACAAAACACCTGCAAAGGCTTCCTAAGCATTTAAAATAGTCCCTTAGTCTGGTTCAGTAGGCTACACAATCATGGGGAAGACTAGTGACTTGCCAGATGTCCAGAAGGCAGTCATTGACACATTCCACAAGGAGGGTAAGCCACAAAAGGTCATTGCTAATAAAGCTGGCTGTTCACAGGGTGCTGTTTCCAAGCATATTAATGGAAAGATGAGTGGAAGGAAAAAGTGTGGCAGAAAAAGGTGCACAAGCCATTAAAAAATGCCAAAAGGCCACTAAAAAATGGGGGAGATTCATAAGGAGTGGACTGCTGCTGCTGGAATCAGTGCTTCAAGAGCCACCACACACAGACGTATCCAGGACATGGGCTACAACTGTTGTATTCCTTGTGTGAAGCCACTCATGACCAATAGTCAACGCCAGAAGCATCTTACCGGGGCCAAGGAGAAAAAGAACTGGACTGTTGCTCAGTGTCCAAGGTGTTGTTTTCAGATGAAAGTAAATTTTACGTTTCATTTGGAAATCTCGGTCCCAGAGTCTGGAGGAAGGGTGGAGGCCACAATCCAAGCTGCTTAAGGTCTGGTGGGAAGTTTCCACAATCAGTGATGGTTTGGGGAGCCATGTCATCTGCTGGTGTAGGTCCACTGTGTTTTATTAAGACCAAGTCAGCGCAGCCATTTACCAGGAAATTTAGAGCACTTCATGCTTCCCTCTGCCAACAAGCTTTTTGGAGATTGAAATTTCGATTTCCAGTGGGACTTGGCATCTGTCCACACTGACAAAAGTACCAATACCTGGTTTACTAACCACAGTATCACTGTGCTCGATTGGCAAGCAAACTCGCCTGACCTAAACCCTATTGAGAATCTATGGGGTATTGTCAAGAGGAAGATGAGAGACACCAGACCCAACAATGCAGACGAGCTGAAGATGCTATCAAAGCAACCTAGGATTACATAACACCTCAGCAGTGCCACAGGCTGATCGCCTCCATGCCACGCCACATTGATGCAGTAATGCAAAAGGAGCCTCGACCAAGTATTGAGTGGATTTACTATACAGACCTTTCAGTAGGCGCCAACATTTCTGTGTGTAAAATCATTTTTTCCAGTTGGTCTTCTAAACCGTACTTTCTGGATTATAAAACGCACTTTACCCCCAAAAAAACTCGGGGGTAAAATGGGTGTGCATCTTATAATCTAGTCATGGCTTACCGGAGCGGCAGTGGTGGAGTGAGGTCACAGGAGGTACGGTTGTCGATCCTTAAGGCTCGGGGGAGGGGTGTCACTGCAGTGGAGCGGCTCAGGAGGGTCACAGGGTGAAACGTCGGTGCTCCATTGAATCGCCCACGGTTGATGCTTTGGACTTCAAGAAAATGGTCACGGAGTTCTATCTGCGCATGCGCCACCTTCACGGCCATTTTCTTGAAGTCAATCTCATCAACCACGGGTAATGTAGCCCGCAATCTGCCAGCAGATCACTGGTGCCTGCCGCCGCGACACCCTCGAGCCTGCAATATCGCCGACCCTCCCTTCACTGGCCCTCCTAAGCTGCAACAGCCCCTCCTCTGAGCCTGCAGCATACCTGACCCGCCTCATGTGACCTTCCTGAGCCGTTCCTCCACCGCCGCTTCCCCCTGGTGAGATGTTATAAGAAGCACTAGGATTATAAGACGGACTCTTATTTTAACATTAAAAATGATTTTTTCCTATTTTCCTCCTCTAAATATGGGGTGGGTCTTATAATATGGTGCGTCTTGTAAAATGAAAAATACAGTAATCTAATTTTCTTCGATAATTACTTTTGGGTTTTTATTGGCTGTAAGCCATAATCATCAACATTAACAGAAATAAACACTTGAAATAGATCCCTCTGTGTGTAATGACTCTATATAATATATAGGAATAGATCCCTCTGTGTGTAATGACTCTATATAATATATAGGAATAGATCCCTCTGTGTGTAATGACTCTATATAATATATAGGAATAGATACCACTGTGTGTAATGACTCTATATAATATATAGGAATAGATACCACTGTGTATAATGACTCTATATAATATATAGGAATAGATACCACTGTGTGTAATGACTCTATATAATATATAGGAATAGATCCCTCTGTGTGTAATGACTATATAATATATAGGAATAGATCCCTCTGTGTAATAACTCTATATAATATATAGGAATAGATCCCTCTGTGTGTAATGACTCTATATAATATATAGGAATAGATCCCTCTGTGTGTAATGACTCTATATAATATATAGAAATAGATTCCTCTGTGTGTAATGACTCTATATAATATATAGAAATAGATCCCTCTGTGTGTAATGACTCTATATAATATATCGAAATAGATCCCTCTGTGTGTAATGACTCTATAGAACATATAGGAATAGCTCACTCTGTGTGTAATGACTCTGTAATATATAGAAAGATTCCTCTGTGTGTAATGACTCTATATAATATATCGAAATAGATTCCTCTGTGTGTAATGACTCTATATAATATATGCATTTCCCTTTTTGTATTGAATTACTGAAATAAATAAACTTTTTGATGATATTCTAATTTATTGAGAAGCACCTTTTATATGTAGATGATCACGTCATCAGCAGTGCACAGTGGGGCAGGTTTATTTGTTTTATCATGGGGTACATTCCTGTTGTTTTGTAAAAGTATAAAGAATTTGAGCAACGCCTGTAACATATTCTTTAAAGGGTACCACTGCCTAATTTTTTTTCTAATGTAACTGGCCCTGAAATGCCCTAATAATAATATATAATAGGTAATATGAGTGCTGTTCTCTTGCCTGAGTGCATTTTTTTTCAAACTTTTATTATTGATGACCTATACATATTTCTGACACAATGGAAATAGCTCAACTCTAAAGTCTCTAAAAAATGTGACATCTTTTTGAGAGTTGCAAATGTTTCCAACTGTAATTGTTCATTAGAAATGTGTTAACGCTCCCTAATGAATCCGTCTGCTACACAGTGAGCCGCAAGTGCTGGAGCTATTTCTCGACAATAGTCAACTCGGCCCATGGGTGACAACCCACTCATGAAGATCTGCTGTTGCCAGGGTAGAGTGTCAGACTCGATCTAAGTTCACATTGCCAAGGAGAGGATAATCAAGGGGCTTACAGTTAAAGGGGTTGTTCTCTTTCAGTAAATCAATGTCCCTGGCTGCAGGTTATTATAAAGAAATGAACAGCGCTGTTCTCACCTTCCCCAGGTCCACCGGCGAGTCTCCGCCGCTGCTCCTGTTGTCTGGCAATGATTGCTGCGCCAAAGTCATGTCAACAGCATGGCAGTCAGTCAGTGAGCTCAGCGGCCGTGAAGGGGGTGTTCAGTCTTGACAAGCTGAGCTTCTGAGCTCATTGATTGGCTGCTGTGCTGTCAAGATGACGTTGGTGTCAGACATCATGAGCAGTGTTTTCCAAATAAACACATTGCATTTTTTCTTGCGTTTTGGCTGCGTTTTAACCTGCACCGTGTCATTGACAAACTGCATGCTTTTGCTTCCCCAGCAAAGTCTATGAGAAATCAAAATTTCCATCCGCACGTTGCTTTTTTTTTTTTTTTCAGGCAGCGTTTTGTTTGACAAATATTTGTCAAAATCTTTACCTAAAAAAAGCAGCATTTTCATTATTATTGCCTTTTAGTCCCGTTTTGACACCCATTGAAATTAATGAGGTGTGTGCAAACACAACAAAAATGTTAGCTGTGCTTTTGCACTGCGTTTTGGTTACGTTTTGGATGTATTTTTGTCAACAGTCAGGTCACAAACTTTTCTTCTTTCTCGCTCTCTGTCTCTCTCCGCTTCATACTCACCAATCACCGACACGGCTGTCACAGTGCTCCTACGGCCTTTCCTGCTTTTGAACCTGCCAGCCGCTCATTTCATATTTACTGCACCCACTCATTAGGCTCATTTCATATTATTCCCTGCTTCCCCCGCGCCTATGATTGGTTGCAGTCAGAAGTGCCCCCACGCTGAGTGACAGCTGTCTGACTGCAACCAATCACAGCCGCTGATGGGCAGATCTATATCATACAGTAATATAAATAAATAATAATTTAAAAAAAAAAAAACGGCATTCGGTCCCCCTCAATTTTGACTCACAGCCAAGAAATAACCTCACAGCTGGGGGCTGGTATTCTTAGGCTGGGGAGACCCACATTATTGGGAGCCCCCTAGCCTAAAAATATCAGCCAGCAGTCTCCCAGAATTGCCACATCCATTAGATGTGACAGTTCCAGGGCTTTACCCGGCTCATGCCCTGGTGCGGTGGCAATCAGGGTAATAAGGAGTTAATGGCAGCCCATAGCAGCCACTAAGTCCTAGATTAGTCATGGCAGGTGTCTGAGTCCCCCTCTCATCACTAATCTGTAAGTGAAAGTAAATAAACATGAACAACAAAAAATCCTTTATTTGAAATAAAAGTCAAAAAAACCACCCTCTTTCACCACTTTATTACCCCCTAACACCCCTCCAGGTCCGATGTAATCCACACGAGTTACCACAACGCTTCCAGCACTGCTACATCTGACACTCACAGCGAGCGGCCATAGAGCACGACCGCTCGCTGTGAGCTCTGCAGCAACTGAAGTGAGTCACACTATCAGCGGTGACGTCACTCAGGTGATTTACGGTCACAGCTGGAGTCCTTCACCTGTGACCGCAAATCAGTCTGTGACACAGAGACAGAGCTGCGGGATGAGAATTAACTTGGTTGAAACCTCTGACGTCACAACTGCGGGCCTAGGACTAATGCCTGTGTCCCGACACTGACGTCAGAGGTTCACCCGAGTTCATTCTCATTCTGCGGCTCTGTCTCTGCCTGCTGTCAGTGGGCAGTCATGCTCTATGGTGTTACTGTGACAGGACAGAACACTGATGAATGGCAGATGTGTACCACAACACGTTTCGGCGGAACGCCTTCCTCCCTTGCTGAGGAAGGCGTTCCGCCGAAACGCGTTGTGGTACACATCTGCCATTCATCAGTGTGCACAAGCCGGTGTTTTCATTTGGAATATGGATATTTATTTTTAACCAAGTTACAAATAGAGAAGCATTTTTATTCATCCCCTTGGAGTCCAGCTGTATCTTTTCCATTGTTCTGTTCCATTACCTTCTCAGCTTGCTGCTGTAATCCGTGCCGGACTAAAGGAAATTAACAGGAGGATATATTCAGGCTTGTCTCTGCAGTGGTGAGCGGTTTTTGTTCTTTTCTCTGTGACAGGACAGGAATGTAGCAGAGCTGAATCACTGTGGGACCTCGTGTGGATTATTTTAAACCTGCAGGGGTGTTTAGGGGTTAATAAAGTGGTGAAAGAGGGTGATTTTAGTATTTTATTCCAAATAAAGGATTTTGGGGGTATATCTGTTTTACTTTCACTTACAGATTAGTGATGGGGGTGGGGTCTCATAGATGATTGCCATCACTAACCTAGGACTTGGTGGCTGCTGTGGGCTGACATTAATTCCTTAGTACCCCAATTGCCACCGTACCAGGGCAATGGAAGAGCTGTGTCCAGCGCCAGAATTGGTGCATCTTATGAATACACCACTTCTGGGGCGGCTGTGGGCTGCTATTGTTAGGCTGGAAAGGGCCAAATAGCGATGGCAATTCCCACCCTAATAACATCAGCCCCCAGTTGTCTACTGTACCTTGGCTGGTTTTAGAAAAATGGGGGGACCCCACGTCATTTAAAAAATAAATAAATAAAGCAATTAAAAAAAAAAAGCGTGGGATCCCCTCTATTTTTCATAACCAGCCAAGATACACCAGACAGCTGAGGGTTGCAGCTGCTGCTGCTGTTCCTGTGCTGGATATGAAAAATGGGGGAAACACCATGTCATTTTTTTTACCGCCCACCTCCTTCTTTCCTCATTGCCGGTGGACGGAGGTAAGGAGATGTTCATCGCTCCTCCGGTGTCACACATAGCGATGTGTGCTGCCGCAGGAACGACGAACAACATCGCTACTGACCAGACAACGATTTTTGGTAAATAAATGACCTCTCATAGACAAACGATTTTTGCCTCTTTTGCGATAGTTTAACCCTAGAACGCATACCTGGGGCCTCGCAGGCCTGCGAGGTCATTTGTTTTCTATGGTAGATTGTTATGCTTGCGCATTCTAGGGTTAAGGTCGCTCCAGCCTGTCACACACTGCGATATCGCTAACGAGGCCGGATGTGCGTCACAAACACTGTGACCCCGACGATATATCCTTAGCGATGTCGCAGCGTGTAAATGGCCCTTAAGTGTCCTTAAAGAGGTGGTTCACCCATTTTCATTATTGGCCACATTGATATTATGTTGAGAAACAAGGTTTCTCTCAAATACCTTGTGTTGCCAATAGTGCCTGTGAGTGGCGCTCTTATGATCTGCTCACCCCTTTCGCGTACCCCCATGACCTCTGATATCCACTGATCTCACGTCAACTGAGGCGGGCAGCAGTCTTCTTGAGTGACTGGGCTGTGGGCGGCATGTAACCACTCATCATAGCTCGAATCACAGTGAGAGCATGCGAGATGCTGGAGTGTGACGAACGGTGAAACGACGCCCACAGCCCAGTCACTCAGGAAGAGTGTGGCCCGCCTCAGTTGACGTGACATCACTGGACATCAAAGGTCACGGAGCTCTGGGGGTCACGCAAAGGGGGTGAGCGAACCACTATAGCGCCACTCACAGGCACTATTAGCAATACAAGGTATTTGAGAGGAACTTTGTTTCTCAACATAATATCAGTGTGACCAGTAATCAAAAAGGGTGAGCAACCTCTTTAACTGCACCTAAAGCTATACACCAAGTGTAACAGAAAACCATCAATAAACATAAATGAAGTTTACACAAGCAGAGGGTGAGACACAGGGTTAAAAAAGTTCAAACACAGTGTTACAGAAATGATGGAATACAAGAAACCAAAAACCATTAACAGAATACCTGGAAACCCTCCCAAACCTAAATGAAACAAAATAGGAGATAACTGGGAAGGGATTAACATAAACAAATTTGCAAAGAATAGTGTGGCACCCCAGGGTTGCCACAGTAACAACACAAAGGGTTAACTCCCCACACACAACACCAAGACCTCCTGGCCAGAAGGGGGAGACCAAGCTGCTTCCCTGTACATTCTGCTGGGGGGGAGGAAATGGTCAGAAGTAGTTTCAGTTTGGAAGTTCAGTGCAGAGCACTGAGGAGACAGGATCTGTAGGTTGGAAGCTGGCTTTAGCTCACCTCAGGATCCACTGACCAATTCCAGGCCTAGCTGAGGGTCTGAGGAAAGGAGAAAGCGTACACAGAGGAACATTCCTGGGAGACAGAGCATTGCAGAGCTCATCCCCAGTGGAGCACACAGAACGGATGCTGGATCCGAGACTGCAGGTTACATGCTGCACAGTTACCACCAGAGAAGTGAAGATTCCAGATCTTTCACCTGTACCACAGACACAAGCAACAAGCGCAGAGTTCAGGAACATACTAGTAAGGACTCGAGTTGCCTGTCATGTCGGTACCGAGGAGCACAGGGCCAGCTGCATAGTTCACTCAGCAGCGGGGCCACAGACACACAGTGCAGGCAAGGAAGCCAAAACGGCCCGGCTGGGTGGGAGAAACCCTGAACCCCTCACAGACTCCGTGGACAGTACTCTGCTGAATAACATCATCAGTAAAAGACAAAGAAACTGCAAAACCGTGAGTCTGCCTGTTTATTGTGCTCGTGTCCTGCACTCCCCCCATAGACTAACATACTGCCCCGGGGAAAAGGCTCTACCCGTGGGGAGCCGTCCCATCTCAAGCTGCCTTCCATCACCCCGGAGGTTCTGCAGCAGCGGTGGTCATCTCTGATCACATTCCACGGGTGGCGTCACGAACATAACCCCCCTTTTTATTGTGCAACCAGGGAGCACGGACCGGGCCACGACACCGTGATCCCCTTTCCAGAAGCAACCCCTTGGCCCGGTTCTGGGTATCCCCTTAACCCCTGGCGACACAATTTTGGCGTCACGAACAGGATGCGGACTGGACCCGGCTGCAACCCGGGTGACGTGTGCCTGTAAAGACTTATTGCATCGCATAAAAGACTTGCACTGTGAATTGTTGCAACAAAGAACGGACTTTAAACTTCGCAAAGATACCTGGAAAAATTCAAAAACATCATTGGTAAAATTTTCCAGGCGCCATCTTTAATCGCGCCATTACCTGCTACGCGCGGGAAAACATCGCTCCTAAACTAAGACTCCGCCCACCGCTTGCAGAGGAGGTGCGCTCGGTGCTGCGACCCGAACGAAAACGCAGAAAAGTGTCCCAGGCTTGCTGTCAAAAAGACTGGTGAAATTAACTAAGGGGGCGCAAAGATGTCGCAGCAGGGAGACGCTGTTGTACCCGGCGGTGCAGCGGCACCTATCATGCCGTTCCTGATGCCGTACACCCCGGGTGCAGTGTGGCTGCCGCAGTACTCAGGTGAGCCCAACACACTTAATGACTTTATCGGAAAGCTAAAAATCTACTACAGCATGTACCCCCTGACAGAAGCTCAGCGTGTTGGTATGCTTATGGGACAGTTAACTGGCAATGCCCAGCGGGAGGCTACATCCTGGCCGGACGATGCAAAGGACACTGTAGAGCATATAATAGCTGGACTAAAAGCAGCTTTTGAATCCACTGCTGGCAGCCGGGCTAAAATGAGGTTCTTTGGATGCAAGCAAAAACCTAGAGAGAGCGCAAGAGACTTTGCCTTAAACTTGCAGGAGGCGCTCAGAGCACTTAAATTAGCAGAACCTGCCTTAGCCCCTGGAGCAGATAAGCTGCTGATAGACCAATTCCTGGATGGACTCTCATCCCCTTCCCACCGGGGACAACTGAGCATGATGGTGATCCAGGATCCAGGACTAACATTTGCCCAGCTAAAGGATAGAGCCATCCGCCTCCAGCAGGTGGAGGAGCCGCAGGATATAGACTCTGTTCAACACCTTACAGTGGCACCCCAGCAGCCAGTGGTGCCGGTGACATCGGCCATGTCAGCGGCTGTTGCTAACCACCTGGAGCCGATCACTAATGAGGCTCTACATCAAAAGCTTGAAGCCCTTACAGACACTGTTGCTTCCATGGCTAGAATCGTCCAGGAGCTGCGTGGATCCAAGTCTGCACCCAAGATTGAGCTGGCGACCAGCAAGGAGGATGTCCCATGGATGAGGCCTAGGAGATACCAAGCGACGAGAGGACGACCCAGCGACCGCTACCAGCCGGATGGACAGCCCATTTGCCGCCGTTGCAATGAGCCAGGTCACTTTGCCCGTGAATGTGCTTTAAATGGGGATCCCCTGGGGAGGCGGGCCGCTCCTCAGGAATGAACTCTCAAGGTCCCTCACCCTGGCACGACAAGTATGTGGGAGGACGTCCAGTCATCCCCATCGTGCTGGATGGCATTCCGCTCAACGCCTTGCTGGACACTGGTTCCCAAATATCATCAATTCCGCATGTCCTTTATAAGAGGTACTGGGCTGATTCAGACGTTAGCAGTGGTCCATCTAATGTTGCATTGAATATATGGGCTAGCAATGGTGAATTAGTACCACAGGTTGGTTTCAGAGAAATGACCATTAAGATTGGGAGAGTAGAATTGCAGAATCAGGGTATTATCATTGTTGATGTTGACCGACGAGAACGTGAACCAACTATGCTGCTAGGAATGAATGTAATTGAAAATTGTTTTGCAGAGGTAATTACTGTCTTGCAGCAGATCGTCGAGACTGCCAAACCTGGGCAACAGAGACTCCTGCAGAAGGAAATTAAAGCCTTGATGCTGAAGCAGCAGGTAGAAATGTCAGGAGGTGAAATTGGCAGTGCAAGGGTAAGTGACCCAATACCTATTGTAATTCCTCCCAAAACTGAAATGCTGGTCTGGTGTAGAGCCGCAATAGGCATCAGAGGGCGAGACTATCAGGCCCTGGTAGAACCCGTGTACTCAGACAGTAGGCCCACTGTACTGACGGCCAGAGGAATAGTTGAGGTACATCGGGGAAGAGTGCCAATACGCCTTCTAAATTGTGGGGAAGATGAGGTCACCCTACCAAAGTATGCTACCATGGCTAAGCTATATACGGTTGATAACAACGCCATCACCACCGTTGAGCCCTTGAAGCCGTCAAGTCAGGCGGAAGACAATGGCTCAGAGGGAAAGCTGGAGGATTGGTGCCAAAAGCTACATGTAGGTACCGATTCTACACCCTCCCATCAAAAGCATGGAGTATACCGAGTAGTGAAAGAATATGAACAAATATTCAGCAAACACCCATTAGACTTTGGGCAGATCAAAGGGGTAGAGCACACTATACCCACAGGTAACCATCCACCCATAAAGGAGAGGTATAGATCAGTACCACCGGCTCACTACCAATGCGCCAAAGACATGCTCAAAGGAATGAAAGAAGCAGGGGTAATAAGAGACAGTTGTAGCCCCTGGGCAGCCCCACTAGTGCTAGTTAAGAAAAAAGATGGGACCATGAGGATGTGTGTAGACTACAGACGGATCAACCGCATTACACACAAGGATGCATACCCATTACCTAGGATAGAAGAGTCATTGGCTGCATTAAAATCCGCTACTTACTTTTCCACCCTAGATCTGACTAGTGGGTATTGGCAAGTTCCTGTGGCAGAGGCTGATAAGGAGAAGACAGCGTTCACCACGCCGATGGGCCTCTGTGAGTTCAATTGTATGCCGTTTGGACTCTGCAACGCGCCTGGTACCTTCCAGCGAATGATGGAGTGCTGCCTAGGACATAAGAACTTTGAAACTGTCCTCCTGTACCTGGATGACGTCATAGTCTACTCCAAGACCTATGAACAGCATCTCCAAGACCTGGCAGAAGTGTTTGAAGCCTTATCTGGATACGGCATGAAAATCAAGCCATCCAAGTGTCACCTTCTAAAGCCAAGGGTACAGTACCTGGGACATGTCGTGAGCTCAGAAGGGGTAGCACCAGATCCTGAAAAAGTTACCGTGATCAGAGATTGGCCGAGACCCACCAGCGTGAAAGAGGTGAGGCAATTCCTGGGACTGGTGGGCTACTATAGAAGATTTATAAAAGGGTTCACGAAGCTAGCAGCTCCCCTACAAGACATCCTGGTAGGACAGTCAAAGAAGTCTGCAGCCCGAAATCCTCCTTTCCAGTGGAGTGATGAGAAAGAAGAGTCCTTTAAGAAGTTGAAGTGGGCACTGACAGGAGAAGAGATCCTGGCATATCCAGATTACCATCAACCCTTCATTTTGTACACGGATGCCAGCAACGTAGGACTGGGAGCAGTATTGTCTCAAAGGCAGGAAGGCAAAGAGAAAGTTATTGCCTTTGCAAGCAGGAAGCTCCGGCCTACAGAAAGAAACCCAGAGAATTACAGCTCCTTCAAGTTAGAACTACTGGCAGTAGTTTGGGCTGTAACAGAGCGTTTCAAACACTACCTGGCAGCTGCAGAATTTACCATCTTTACTGACAACAATCCGTTGACCCACCTGGACTCTGCAAAATTAGGTGCGCTGGAACAGCGATGGATAGCCCGACTGTCAAACTACAACTTTGTCATCAAGTACAGGGCAGGCCACAAGAATGGGAATGCAGATGCCTTATCCCGGATGCCACACTCGGGGGACGTGGAAGAGGAACCGGAGGGACTGGAAGAAATTGAGCTGCCGGCCTTTCACCATCCTAAGGTGGGACAGTATCAACCGAGTGTCTACCAAAAACAACAGCAGGCAACTCTCAACCCATTGGCACACCACGGATGGGCTGACACACAAGACAGTGATCCAGCTGTGAAGCTAGTGAAAGAACTGCTTACACAACAAGGTGCTTATCCTAATCAGAATGCCCCAGCTGAGACACAACATCTCTGGAAAGAGAGAGGTAAATTGTTCCTGTACCAAGGGAAGCTCTGTAGAAGGCACACCAATCCAAAAACACATGAGTTGGTCTGGCAGATCATCGTGCCTAAGAGAGACGTCAAGATGGTTCTGGAAGCTTACCACGACGGTGCTGGTCATTTTGGTTGGAAAAAGTTGGAAGTGCTCTTAAGAGAAAGATTCTACTGGGTTGGCATGAGAAAATCAATTGAAGATTGGTGTAGAAAATGCGGACCGTGCAACCTCAGAAGAAAGGATCAACAGAACCAGAGAGCTCCACTCCAGTCCATAGTAACCAAGCAACCACTCGAGCTAGTCGCATTAGACCACGTCAAGTTGTCACCAAGCCGGTCCGGCTATGTCTATGCCTTAACCATCGTGGACCATTACTCACGCTTCTTAGTGGTGGTACCCGTGAAAGACCTTACAGCTAGAACAGCAGCTAAAGCATTCCAGACGTACTTTTGCAGACCCCATGGTTACCCAGAACAAGTCCTTGCAGATCAAGGTCCAGCTTTCGAATCACAGATCTTCCAAGAATTCTGCAACATGTATGGCTGTAAAAAGATCCGCACAACAGCATACCATCCCCAAACAAATGGCTTATGTGAGAAGATGAACCATATTGTGATTGACCTGTTGAAGACCTTACCAGAGTCAGAAAGAAATCAATGGCCAGAGAAATTGCCAGACTTGGTGGACTTATACAATCATGTCCCGGTGAGTTCTACAAACTGCACCCCCGCTTACCTCATGCGTGCAAGGCCCGGTAAACTGCCAATTGATTTAGATATGGGAATTGTGAAGCCAGATGCAGAAGTTCAAGAATCCAATTGGGATACCCTACGTCAGCAACAGTATCGCCAAGTACAAGAGTGCGTAGAGAAAAGTCTCCAACAAGCTAGGGGAAGACAGGAGAGAACCTTCAACCAGCATGCTCTAGCAACCCCATTGCAACCTGGTGACCAAGTTCTCAAGAGGAAACGGCGCACAAACAAATTGGATAATCAGTGGGAAACCACCCCATATACAGTCTTACCATCAAGTATGGATAATCCCAAAGTGTGTCTCATCAGTAAGGATGAAGGAAGGACATCAGCTGTCGTGTCAAGAGATCAACTCAAACCGTGTCCTGAAACCCTGAAGACACCAGAAGTCACCTTACCCATACAGGTACAACCTGTCAAGAAGGAAGAAGATGTGTTCCATACAGTCTTAGGAGATTTCCCAAAAACATGGCCAAATTACTATGGAGCAGTAGTAGTCCCAATGATCGCCTTCCCTCAAGTGGTGGAACCACCATCAGAACCCATACCACAAGAAGTCTCAAGACAAGAAGAACTGGAAGTTGAAACCGTAGAGGAAGAACAGATTCCTGGTCCCAGTGAGCTTGCCAGTCCTACAGTCAGCCCCCCATCCTCACAAGTACCAGAAACACCAAATAGGTACACTTCCACTCACACCATTATGCTAAGTACACCCAGTACACCAGCAGTACGCAGGTCACAGCGTAGTACTCAGGGTCAGATACCAGCAAGATATAAGGACTAATGTGGAATTGCATATAAAATGTACATATGTTATAATGTTTATATGAAAAACCGTAACAGTTTAGTGTACAGAAAAGGTGAGAGAAGAGTGGTGTAAGGTGGCAGCACGGAGAGTTACAACTTGATCACATTGTTGGTGGCCCGAGGGCCGTGAGGCCTACTGCACTTATGACCAGAGTAGAGACACCTTTAAGAAGTGTTTGTTGATTGAAATGTTTATTTAATTGCAACGTTAAGACCAAAAGCCCAGTACCTACAGAGACTATACTGTATGACCACTTACATATTCTTGAACATTTTGGACTCTTTTTGAGCTTTAAGGTTTTTGTATTTTTTCCTTTTGAGACTCTGTATATATATATAATTGTTGTGATAACTTGTTTGTTTGTTTCACAGTCCCGGAGTACTGTTCTTCACTAAGGGGGAATGTGGCACCCCAGGGTTGCCACAGTAACAACACAAAGGGTTAACTCCCCACACACAACACCAAGACCTCCTGGCCAGAAGGGGGAGACCAAGCTGCTTCCCTGTACATTCTGCTGGGGGGGAGGAAATGGTCAGAAGTAGTTTCAGTTTGGAAGTTCAGTGCAGAGCACTGAGGAGACAGGATCTGTAGGTTGGAAGCTGGCTTTAGCTCACCTCAGGATCCACTGACCAATTCCAGGCCTAGCTGAGGGTCTGAGGAAAGGAGAAAGCGTACACAGAGGAACATTCCTGGGAGACAGAGCATTGCAGAGCTCATCCCCAGTGGAGCACACAGAACGGATGCTGGATCCGAGACTGCAGGTTACATGCTGCACAGTTACCACCAGAGAAGTGAAGATTCCAGATCTTTCACCTGTACCACAGACACAAGCAACAAGCGCAGAGTTCAGGAACATACTAGTAAGGACTCGAGTTGCCTGTCATGTCGGTACCGAGGAGCACAGGGCCAGCTGCATAGTTCACTCAGCAGCGGGGCCACAGACACACAGTGCAGGCAAGGAAGCCAAAACGGCCCGGCTGGGTGGGAGAAACCCTGAACCCCTCACAGACTCCGTGGACAGTACTCTGCTGAATAACATCATCAGTAAAAGACAAAGAAACTGCAAAACCGTGAGTCTGCCTGTTTATTGTGCTCGTGTCCTGCACTCCCCCCATAGACTAACATACTGCCCCGGGGAAAAGGCTCTACCCGTGGGGAGCCGTCCCATCTCAAGCTGCCTTCCATCACCCCGGAGGTTCTGCAGCAGCGGTGGTCATCTCTGATCACATTCCACGGGTGGCGTCACGAACATAACCCCCCTTTTTATTGTGCAACCAGGGAGCACGGACCGGGCCACGACACCGTGATCCCCTTTCCAGAAGCAACCCCTTGGCCCGGTTCTGGGTATCCCCTTAACCCCTGGCGACACAATAGCAATAGCAGTGTCTCAGTAAGAAAACTTTAACCAAGGAGCTGAGACTCCAGACAACAATCCATCCAGAAATATAGCCAACACTGAGGAATGTGAATAGTAAGTATAAATAGCCCCTCCCAAAATGTGATTGGGCAAACCAACCGAGAAAGTGCAGACACCTAAATAGAAGTGAAAAAGGAAGGCAAAGCATAAAAAAGATAACATGGGCTGTAGTCCAAAGAAGAGAGAAGCTAACAGCAACCAGAGATCACCCATTTGAACCAAGAATCGGAGACAATGGAGGAGACGCAGCGTTTGACCCGGGGAGGATGAGTACAGCACAGTTTCTTTATTATATCCTGCAGTCAGGGACATTTATTTGCTGAAAGGAAACAATCCCTTTAAGACCATTTTACAGAAGCCAATGATCGAAGAAGCAAATGTCCATAGAAACAATCATCCCTGAGCATTGTCCCATAAAAATACGCCAGCAATCAGCTTGTTTGCAGAAGACTTGTCCTCTTACGCAGGCCTAAAAATGATTATTAGTCGATAGTACATCAATCCCTCATTTTAAACTGGAATATGACAATAATGACAAGAGGGGAACTAACAATTGTACTAACCCTCTTAATATCATTGCTTAGAAAAAATGGTCGACTCTCGATTGACATCCGGTATCATCGATCAGTGCTGATTTAAGACATTTAAGCGGGCTTTACACGCTGCGACATCGCTAGCATCGGCTAGCGATGTCGAGTGCAATAGCACCCGCCCCCGTCGTACGTGCAATATTGTGTGATCGCTGCCGTAGCAAACATTATCGCTACGGCAGCGTCACACGCACATACCTGCTCTGCGACGTCGAACCGCCTCCTTTCTAAGGGGGCGGGTCGTGCGATGTCACAGCGACGTCACACGGCAGCCGTCCAATAGAAACGGAGGGGCGGAGATGAGGGGGACGTAAACATCCCGCCCACCTCCTTCCTTCCGCATTGCCGATGGACGCAGGTAAGGAGATGTTCGTCGCTCCTGCAGTGTCACACACAGCGATCTGTGCTGCCGCAGGAATGACGAACAACATCGCTAACATCCTGAAAACGATTATTTGTTTCAGGACGACCTCTCCGCGGCAAACGATTTTGCCCTCTTTTGCGATCGTTTAAGATCGCTCTTAAGTGTCACACGCTGCGATTTCGTTAATGATGCCGGATGTGCGTCACAAACTGTGTGACCCCGACGATAATTCATTAACGATATCGTAGCGTGTAAAGCCCGCTTTAGGCCACGATTCATTAAACAGTTTTCTCCAGAATTCTGCTATAAAACTGTTTTGAAGTTTTGACATTTTTACGTCCTGCCAAATTTATGAAAAGCAGGTGGAGCTTTGCGGAGAGCGCAGCCAGCAAATTTATCAAAATACCGTATATGCTGCAAAAGTAGCGTAAATTACAAAAGAAATATATTCCAATCATGGGAATTGATTTGGGGCCTTAGGCCACTTACACAAGTTGAGTATTTTGTGAGTTTTTACCTCAGTATTTGTAAGCCAAAACTAGTAGTGGATAAATAATGCAGAAGTCATGCATGTAGGGGTGGGATTCAGGCAATTTTCTCCGGGTTTGGGGGAACTGATTGTTAAAATTGCAGCTGGTTCCCCGAACTGGCAAGAAGCAGAGCCTCGACCTGGTTCTGGACTCCCATCGGTTTCAACTGAATGTGTGTCCTCAGACCAAGATGGATGACATATGGGGAACAGGATGGGGTATTATATTGGGACCAGGATGGAGGACATATGGGTATCAGGGTGGGGGATTATATGAAGACCAGGAGAGGGGATTATATGGGGACCACAATGGATGACATATGTGGACCACGATGGAGACAGTGCTATATAAGGGCTCAGGATGAAGGACATAATTACAGGAAGGAGCCAGGACGGAAGAAATTGTTATATGATGGGGGTCATTATTACAGAAGGGGGCCAGGACGAAGGAAATTGTTACATGATGGGGAACATTATTACAGAAGGGGCCAGAATGGAGAAAATTGTTAAATGATGAGAGACATTATTACAGAAGGGGTCCAGGATGAGGACATTTTTACAGGAAGGGGCCAAGATGGGGTACATGGATTATTGCTTTATGGTGGCAAGTGGGGACATAAATACTATAGGGGACATTATTACTGCTGTAATATATTTTGCTTTTGAGGATATTGTATTCCATGGGGGGAACAAAACGGAGGTCCTGTTAATGTATAAGGCAGCTCTATGGTGCTTTTTTTCCTCATCTGGCGCAGGGCAGAAGTAGTGAAGAAAAAAAATGGGGATTGTGTTTTAGAAGGGATCAGTTATAGATGAGTGTGTGTTATTTTCTGCAGAGTTGAGTCCTAGCAGGAAGAAGTGATAGAAGTCTGCTTGGATGAAGAAAAGCGAAGATGAATTACTTCACCTAGAGACATCACTGGTAAGTTACAGTATTACCTGTACACTATACATCATTATATACGGAGCTTCTGTGTATAATGCCACTGGAAAGTCAGTGTACTCTATATACTGTATACACTATACAGAGCTCCTGTGTATAATGCCACTGGTGATCCCTGTATAAGTGTCACACAAAGTTTTGGTTGCCAACTATCATGGCGTCATTAAGTGCTGTTCAGATTGCAGATTCTGACACTCAGCGCTATGGTTTCTCTGGTGTCTGGAATCAACACTGGGAGACTCAGACGTTGACCTGCTGTGTGCTGATTCGTCTAGGCAGGCTAGATAATCACTGCTGATCTGCTTGCTCTTTTGGTCACATGTTGTGAGGAGGCCTATCACATCTGCTCCCCTCCTGTTTATGCTGGTTTAAACCTTCCACCCATGTCGGCTATAGTTTATTCTGTGTTGGTCTGTGAGATGTGGTGTCCCAGACTTACTGGTGAAAGTTGTGCTCATTGTTTGGTGCAGATGTTGAGTTTACCCCTGTTGTTTTGTAGCTGCCTATCTGATTTTTTTTTTCCTCTTGAACCTCTAATTGTCTTTACTTTTGTGTGTGTGTGTGCTATGTGACAGTTTTGGATTTCTCTTGTATGTCTTTATCTGTGGGTTTCATTAACCTCCTATCCCGTCCCTCAATGGGGAGAGGGGGAATCAGGTTGGACCTGTCAAGAGCAGGGCCAGAAAGGCGACTTAGGCCTCTCCACCATCAGGAGTATCCCTGAGGCTAGGAATAGTAAATGCCCCTAGCTTGAGGGACAGCTTATGATTTATGATTCCACACTATCTCATAGTCATTGTCAACCTTTACACTATACACTATATACATTTCCTGTGTATGTCACTGCTGATCACTGTATTATCTGTAGACTATATACAGAACTCTTGTGTATAATGTCATTGGCAATCATTGTATTACTTGTATTGTACACTAGATACAGATCTCCTATGTATAACGTCACCTGTGATCACTATATTACCTTTACACTATAAACTAAATACTGAGTTTTTTTGTCTAATGTGACTGGTATTACCTGTACTCTAAACAATATATACAGTGGGTCTTTGTATAATGTCACCAATGATGATATTAGTATTCTTAGTATTGTGGTTTTAGTAATGACCAGTATTGTATTAATCACTATATGGTGGTATTATGTGGTCTAGTCATGGTTTGGTGGTATTTCTCCCTTGTATATGGTACTATTCGGTCACTATCTGGTGGGAAAATGTTGTCTGGTCATGGTGTGGTGGTATTTCTCCATTGTATGTGGTTTCATTTGATCAATCTGTGGTAGTAAAATGTGGTCCGGTCATGGTGTGGCGGTATTTCTCCTTTATTTGTGGTATTCAGTCACAATGTGGTTGTAATATACGGTCTGGTCATGGTATGGCAGTATTTCTCCCTTGTATGTGGTATTAGTCAGTCACTATCTGGTAGTAATATGTATTATGGTCATGATGTGGTGGTATTTCTCCATTGTATGTGGTATTATTGTGTCACTATGTGATGGTAATTTGTACTCTGGCACTAGTGTGGGGGTATTTTTCCCTTGTTATGGTATTATTTGGTTACTATGTTGTGGTAATATGTTGTCTGGTCATGGTGTGGTGGTACTTCTTCCTTGTATATGGTACCATTAGGTCACTATTAGGTGGTAATATGTGATCTGGTCATGGTTTGGTTGGTATTTCTTCTTTGTGTGTGGTAGTATTTGGTTACTATGTGGAGGTGATGTGTGACGTGGTCATGGTTTAACGGTAATTGCCCCTTAATGTGGTATTATTTGGTCACTAAGTGGTGGTAATATGTCGTCTGGTTAATGGATTTATCATATTCCGCACATATTTGGCCTATGGCTGTTGAACGCGTAAATTAGTTGGATCAGACAGTTGAAGTGACAGATGGACAGGTGGTCTTCCTTTCCAAATTGAGTAAGGTTCCTTTAGTACGAATTGAAACGTTTTAATACTTTTCACCATAGTATACTGCTACACATAGTATACTGAAGTGACTGACAATGAGTGGAACAACGTGGACATGACAGGAGACAGTGAGACTATAAATTAAGGTATAAGTAGGGTAAGAAGGGGAAAGAGCTTTTACTTTTAGCTGCCATTACTTGTTTTTTTTTTTGTGGTTGAGAAAAGTGCGTGAAAATGAATGTGGTTAACAAAACGAGTGTCGTTTTAAAAATAGACGTGGTTTCGTAACACAAACTGGGAACCTGTTGTTAAAAATTCAATCCCACTCCTGGGTGCCCGTGAGAAAAACAACATTTTTTAAAGTTATTGGACCATTCCATTTGTGGACGCCCTGGGAATAGGACAGATATCAGAAAATGTTCCATTCTGTTAGTGGCTCCTGTTCCTTTTTATTTCTTGGTACTACACCTCCCGATACCTGACACTGTAATACACTGCACAGCCTTTATCTTTTTAACATTTTCCTAATTGAGGAACTGAACATTTCTAAGTATTAAATTAACATTTAGATTTTTTTTCTTACTGAATTTAACAAATTAATCACTTCTCGAATCAATTAAACTCTGATCACACTCAACATCCTTTCTCTTTTCTTCATTTAATTACATTATCCATCACTCATTTCTCTGTTGAATACATTCCAAATATACCAAATGTGCATGTGAAGATTTATTTGTTTTAGTTATTACTATTTTTTTTATCTTTTTTTTCACAGTTATATTTTTGGACAATTTAAAGCAAAATGTAAAAAACAACAACTTTTGTTTACTCTTTGTCCTAATGTGAAGGATAGTTGACATGTCCAGAAATGCTATTTACCCTCCGATGTAGGGTTAATCTAGGTGACTGTAACTATGGCGCCCCCGAGGCTTCAGTCGCCACAGAGTGTTGCACCCACATTTGGGTGTAATGCTAAACTCGGATCCTGAGGATGTCAGTCCCGGTTTCATCACTTACACAATCAAATACACACCAGGTTGCCCTGTTCCCACTGGGGACTGGGCTAGGGTAGGGTAATAAATGGTCGCCTACAGAGTGGCATTTACAGGATGCCCTCACACAGGGGCCCCAGTCCCACTAGCTTAGGACCTGGGAGGGGTGTGATGCCGCCAGCAGGGGGAGTCAGGAGCCAACACAACAGTTTGAGAGTTCTCCAGCAGGAGAGCAAGGGAGCAGACATGTCTCACGGGTGCTCTGGTGGGATGGAGGTGAAGTTCACACGATTGCCGTGGGGCGAGTGCAGCTGCTCCCCTCGGAATCGATGCCACACAGGGCAGCAGGACCCTAGAGAAGATCATACTCTATGTTGGTGTTCCAGAATCTGCCTGGACAGGGAAAGTTTCAAGCTTCCCTGACCACACAACGTCCTAAAGCACAGTGCCATATAGGATCCAGGGCCTAGGGTAACGCCAGACCCCACATCGGAACCGCGGCACCTGCATATAGGGACAAGAGTACTACTCGAGAAAACCCGGGTCCCCTCGTAGATTCAAGCCAGAGGATCCACAGACAGGCGTTACAAGGAGGGAATCCACCGAACACCACACCGGACTGATCTCTAAAAGGGTTCGGGTTCGACGGAGCCCAGCACAGCAAGTGACCGGCATTACCCGGATGAGCGGCACAGCACAAAGAGTGAGTAAGCAACCTGAAACCGCAGCCATAGACTCTGTCTCTTCATTACTAGCACCGCTGCTCAGCGCTTCGGCGCCCGCCATTACTACTCCCCTCATCATCCTCCCCAGGGCCTGCTCCACCTATGGGGAGCGATACCATCCATAGCTGCTATCACCATCCGCCCCGGAGGACAGTGACAGCAGCGGCGGACCATTCCCTGGCCGCATACCCAGGTGGCGTCAGAACATACACCTCACCACTACCCCCATCATCCTTCCCCAGCCATCTTCTGTACACCTCGAGGCAACGGAGCTGGGCTAGGCCACCCGTGACAACGACAGTCGATGGCCCGACAATGAGTAGGTTAACCGCCTGCCCCGTGGGGCGCTACATAACCACTCCTCCACCGCCCAGATGACTGGAAGTGAGCAGCTGCAGGGAGGGTATAGCGTCATTGTCTCTGCTGCTCCATTAAGAAAGCCTAACATTATTTTAATAACAAAAATCTAATATAATATAATCTAAATTAACCTTACATCTGCGGGTAAATATCGAACACAATATAACTTCATTCTCTCTGTGTAGCCACTGAGCAAGTAATGCAGCCAAATGTGATTTTAACACTTTTTCCCTGCAGATCAAAGGGTTTGTTGACTACTCGGACAAACCCTTCTCAATTCCCCTTTTTAAAATAATAATACTTAAATACTTCTAGTGGTGTCGGCACAGTCTTTCCGAGGTTCACGTAATAGTGTGATGTCACATGATTCCTGCGGATAATCAACGGCTGCCTCACTCCCTCCCCTGCCTCTGGACGATTCATATACATCCAGAGAAAGAGGGAGAGCAGTACCGCTCACTACTTAAGCCATTTGACCAAAGGAAGGGAGACTGAAGTGGCCACTGATTGGCCGCAGGGATCACATGATGTCACACTGTTTTGCGATCCCAGGAGAGACTGTGCCGACGCCGCTGAAGCAGTGGAGTTGAGTGTAAGTTTTAATATTTTAAAAAAGGTCTAAAATGTCAAATGTCAAAAGGGACTATGGGGATAGTGGGAAACCGAGGCCCCTTAACTCACCCTCAGGCTAGGGGGTCCTGGGCTATTGTACCACCCTGGGGCTCAGCCGCAGCCGAGCCGCTCGGCTCCGGGCTTGTCGGTGGGTGGCTCGAGCGCCTCCGGACCCGGGGGTCACGTCGCTCTGAAGGGAGGCTGGCGCTATGTGAGGGGTTTTGGTGGGGAGGTTTACGGCCGGAGCCGCGGTTTTGGGTTTAAGTTCGTGACGCCACCCACGGGTCGTGGTGAGTGTGGACACCACCGCTGCCATTGACTAGGCTCCCGGGGACGGTGTTGCGCAGCCAGGTGTTGACCCCTTCGTGGGTAGGGGGTTGATTGTCCCGGGGCCCGGTTGTTGGGGTTAGGATGTGGGGGTGCGGGCATGTTGGCGCGATGCGGGGCGGTGCGCGGCCCGAGGGCACTGTTGTACTTACTATGCCAGATACACCGGAGTCTCTGGTAAACCAAAAAGATGGTGGTCGGTGCCCACAGCCGGCTGTGTCTGGTCCCCCACCCGGTTTGGTGGTCCCCGCCTTTCTCCTGCACCTCGTTTGTAGATTTTGACTGCCTGCGCTTCTGCGACGGGAATCCACTCCCCGGCTTTGTGTGTGTGTCGGGAGAGCCCGTTTGCCCGCAGACGTTGGCCCGTGGGATCTCTCTGCCTGAGCGGTGGCTTTCTATCCCCCTCGTTGGGCTGTTGTCTTCAGTCGGGACTTGGGTGGGAAAGAACCTAAGGTCCAGACCCCAATCAGTGAATTTGACTCGGTCCAGTGGCTTCTGGGCCTCGTTCTGGGTCTGAGTACCCCTCCTGGTGCTCCGGTTTCCAGTTGGTTCCCCGGTTCGGTACCAGCGGGCCACTACCCTGTCCCGGTCCCTTATGGTTCCACCAGCCGTCTTCCCGGCTCCTGCAGGCGGCAACCACCATCTGCCTCCTGGCCACAGGGTATCTGGGCTACGACCCAGATCCCCGACAGACGTTTTCTCCTTCTAGATTACTCTCCTCTCCTCCCTAACTTCATCTGCTTGCTTTTCCCGCCTCAGGCTATCCGAACTCCTCGGTGGGCGTGGCCAACTGTCTGGCTCTGCCCCCGGGTGTGAACGTCAAAGCCTGAGAGGGGTGACTCAGGGTTTTTAGGTTGGCTGCTGTTACCTTTTTAGGGGACTGGTGTTTGTGCAAGGGCCTGTCTGTGACTACCTGGCTAGTCCAGGACGTCACACTATCCCTTTTCTCAGAGATACCTCTAATGGTGGGGATGTCTGAATTTCCTTCCTGGCTCCTGACCAGCCCTGATCTTATACCCCCTCCCTCTCCCCTAGGGGGCTGGGACAGGAGTGTGATTTAATCCACAGAAATAGACAAACAGGAAAAAACAAATTTCTTTCACACAGCATGTGCACTCAGTGGTATAAGACAACAAGAGATTAGGAGGAAAACAAGAGCAGTAGAGACGATGGGAGAACTCAACAACAACTCCAAGTTAAGACCAACTCTTTCTTCAGCAAGTCTGGGAGACCACAACACTCAGACCAACACAGCATAATCTATAGTTGGCATAGGTAGATTTCCTCCAGCCAAAAAATGAGAAGAGCAGAAGTAATTGGCTTCTTTACAACATGTGATCAAAGAAGCCTAGGTGAGGGAAGGTGTTGTTCTGGGTATGGCCTATGTGTGACTACCTGGTTTTGCCAGGGCATCACATTCCCCCTTGGTTTAATACAGACCGTCTGCGGGCTATCCGACCACCAACATTTATTTAACAGAAACTGTAGAAAAAGGTAAAAACTTAATTACAATTATAATAACATATGTATGATGAAGTATATTCTCATTCTTCCCTTACGGGAGGCACTTTTCTTAAACATTACGCATGCAAACCAGGATGGGACGGACTGGGTCCTTCTCACCTCACACACCCAAAACAACCTAGCCCTGATGCCACCTCTAAAACACAGGTTGGCACCCCTTGCCCAAGTCCAGGTTAGGTCTGGGTGTTGCCCTTACGGGCCAGGTAAAAGGTTCCTTACCCGGCAGTCCTTTTCAAGGACCCCACGTCCAGGGGACCCCTGACCCGGAGGGGTAGTCACTGGTTTTGGTGGTGACTTGGCCTCGACCGACTCTATCGCAGGCCCTTCCTCCAATCAGTCTATCCTGAGACTGCGGCAGGTGAGAAGGTTGGTCAGGGACTATTTACAAGGCCCAAAAGTTTTTGGGTTGGCTTTCCAGTCCAAAGCCATGGTCCATGAACTGTAAACTGGACTTTTTAACTATAAACGGGGACTTGCATAACTGGGGTAGCCGGGAACCGCTACCTTAACATTCAATCAGGTGAAGATGGCGGAGAGGGGTGGGTGTGCAGCTGGGCGCCCATTTTCACCCACTTCCTCACATCAAGGGCAAACCACCCCCTCTCTCTGCAGCACCGGGTATACGAGACCAACTCTCCGGGCTCCAGGTCCCGGTCTGGGTGGCCAACGGGCAGATGAGGGTCCACATCCCTCCAGGATACAAAGATCTCGGCCTCCAGGCCCGGCTCGTATATGAAACCCCAGCCTCTCTGGGCGTTAAAGTGCCGGACCTGGCCTTGGTGTGGGCCCCGCACCCGGAAAGTGACATTTCGGAGATGGTCCTTTTCCATGTACGTCCAGGACAGTACCTCCGCCTTTCTCTTTTCCTGGGCCGCTATCTTTGTTCAGCTGGTGCCGCTGCCGTTCCCAATACGGAGCACTTGCTTCATGCTCGGCTTCCACCTGCGCGGGGCCTGGGCCCAGCCGGACTCCCTCTGTGCCGGCTATGACCGGCACCACTGGCAATGGAGGGTTCCGCTGTGTCATGGCCCGCTCTGCTGCCCTGCAGTTGCATCCCCGCTGTGCCTCAGCCAAGGTCGGGAGCTTCAGAGAGGTCAGCGTCTCTGGCGGCGCTGACTTCCGGTCGGGGGCTGCCTCTGCTGCGGCCGGGCGGATTGCCGGGGCCGTCGTCATCGCGGGCGCTGCCTTCTCTGGGACCGGGGCCTACGGTACAGCTCGATGGGGTTCCCCGGACCCGGTGGTCACGCGGACACTTCGAATGAAAGGGGGACGTATTGGTACGGGATTGATTGTAGAATGTCTGTGACGCCACCCACGGTGTGTGGAGAAGTGGGACACCACTGATGCTGTTGTGGGATACCCGGGGGAGATGTAATGGCAGCCGGATGTTAACCCCTCCGCGGGTAGGGATGGTTGCCCCGGGGCCCAGTGTCTCTGTGCAGGGTATGGCGATGGAAGGGGCTTGCACACCCAGAAGAACCACGGGATGTTTGGTTACTCACAATTGAATGAATCACACGAGTCTTTTGGTAAACCAAGGTGCTGGTGGCCGACCGCCGCGGCCGGTTGTACTCTGGTCCCCCACCCGGGCTGGTGGTCGCCGTCCTTTCCTCTGAACTGTTTTTGTGTATTGTGGGCTACCTGGTTTGGAACTCAGGAGTCCGCTCCCGGCTTTCTGTGTGCCTAAGGAGCCGTGCCCGCTGACGCTGACCCGTGGGATCAATGGGCCCTGGCGGTTGCCCTATCCCTCTCTGTGGGTGGTTGTCTGCTTTTGGGACTTTGGTTGGGACAGGACCTGTAATCCTGCCCTCAATCGGTTAATTAGCTAGGCCGCTAGTTTCGGTCCTGGCTTCAGGGTCCGAGTACCCCCTCTGTGCACGGTTTCCGGTCGGGTCTCCGGTGTTGGATACCGGTGGGCTCCAACCCTTCTCCGGTCCTCCTCGGATCTGCCGAGCCGTCTTCCCATCTCCTGCTGACGGAGACCACCGTCTGCCACCTGGCCAAGGTACCAGGGCTCCGACCCTGGCACCGTTCAACTTGAATTTCTTCCTCTGCTGGAGCTACACCTAGCTCCAGCCCACACTCCTCTCAAATTGAACTACACTTCGACTCCCCTGTTTTCCCGCCCCGGGCTGTCTAGACCCCTAGGTGGGTGGTCCCTAACCACCTGGTCCCGCCCTCTGGTGTGCCTGTCTTGCCCTAAAGGGAGTAACTAGGGTTTCAGGTCGGCTGTATGTCACCTAGGTGAGGGAAGGCGTTGTGCGGGGGCCTATGTGTGACTACCTGGTTTTGCCAGGGCGTCACATAACGAGCAGGCTAGCAGAGGTTAGCCTTTCTATGAATAAGCAGACAGCAGGTCGACGATTGGGTCTGCCTGAGTTGATCAGAAACACCAGAGAAACCATCCAATGGAGTGTCAGACTCTGCAATGTAAACCTGACGCCACCATGAGAGTCAATGAGTTTTGTGGAAAGCTCCGTGGGACAGAAATATACAAATTGAGAAGGGGTTGCCTGAGTACTGGAAAACCCCTGTAACCCAATATCTGCAGGTAAATAGTTTTTCTGAATGTGACAGTTTCCTTTCAACATACAATGGGGCTTCTCACACCCACCTGAAGTAATAACTCTGAGCAGGGGCGTAACTACCGCGGTCGCCATTGCGACCGGCCGGGCCCGGGAGGTTAGGGACCCGGCGGCTGCCAGGCAGATCAGGCCCGTCACTGCGCACAGTAATGATGAAGTATAGCGCGGCCGGTGCCGCGCTATGCATCACCATTCTCCCCCTGTGCCTGCGCGATGACATCACTCCCGTGCGACTGCTGTGCTGAGTGCACAGAGCGCAGGACGGGAGGACGCCGACTGCAGCATCGGGAGAACGAGGAGAGGGGAGAACGAGCAGCGGTTGCAGAGGAAAGCGGTGAGGACAGAGCAGCGGCTGGGGAACGAGGAGGTGAGGACAGCAGCGGTGAAAGGAAGAGACAGGGTGAGTACTTATTGTTGTTTTTTTATATAAATTAGTGAGTACACGGTGGCCAGAGGCTTGGGAAGGCTGCATTATACATGAAGGCCTGGGGAGGCTACATTATCGTACATGGAGGGCTGGAGAGGCTGCAATATACATGGAGGTCTGGGGAGGCTGCATTATACATGGAGTCCTGGAGAGGCTGCATTATACATGGAGGTCTGGGGAGGCTGCATTATTTTACATGGAGGCCTGGAGATACTGCATTATACATGGAGGCCTGGGGAGGCTGCATTATACATGGAGGCCTGGGGAGGCTGCATTTTACATGGAGGCCTGGGGAGGCTGGCTGCTATATTATACATGGAGGTTTGGAGAGGCTGGCTGCTATATTATACATGGAGGCCTGTAGAGGATGGCTGCATTATACATGGAGTCCTGGGAAGGCTGGCTGCTATATTATACATGGAGGCCTGGAGAGGCTGGCTGCTATATTAAACATGGAGGCCTGGAGCGGCTGGCTGCTATATTATACATGGAGGCCTAGAGCGGCTGGCTGCTATATTATACATGGAGGCCTGGAGAGGCTGGCTGCTATATTATACATGGAGGCCTGGAGAGGCTGGCTGCTATATTATACATGGAGGCCTGGAGAGGCTGGCTGCTATATTATACATGGAGGCATGGAGAGGCTGGCTGCTATATTATACATGGAGGCCTGGAGAGGATGGCTGCATTATACATGGAGGCCTGGGGAGGCTGCATTATACATGGAGGCCTGGGAAGGCTGGCTGCTATATTATACATGGAGGCCTGGAGAGGCTGGCTGCTATATTAGACATGGAGGCCTGGAGAGGCTGGCTGCTATATTATAAATGGAGGCCTGGAGAGGCTGCATTATACCTGGAGGCCTGGGGAGGCTGCATTATACATGGAGGCCTGGGGAGGCTGGCTGCTATATTATACATGGAGGCCTGGAGAGGCTGGCTGCTATATTATACATGGAGGCCTGGAGAGGCTGGCTGCTATATTATACATGGAGGCCTGGGAAGGCTGGCTGTATTATATACATGGAGGCCTGGAGAAGCTGGATGCATTATTATACATGGAGGACTGGCGAGGCTGGCTGCATTATTATAGATGGAGGTTTGGGAGGCTGGCTGCATTATTATACATGGAGGTTTGGGGAGGCTGGCTGCATTATTATACATGGAGGGCTGGCTGCATTATTGTACATGGAGGCCTGGGGAGGCTGGCTGCATTATTATACATGGAGGCCTGGGGAGGCTGGCTGCTATATTATACATGGAGGCCTGGAGAGGCTGGCTGCTATTTTATACATGGACGCCTGGGGAGGCTGGCTGTAGTATTATACATGGAGGACTGGGGAGGCTGGCTGCATTATTATACATGGAGGGCTGGGGAGGCTAGCTGCATTATTATACATGAAGGCATCGGGAGGCTGGCTGCTATATTATACATGGAGGCCTGGAGAGGCTGGCTGCTATTTTATACATGGACACCTGGGGAGGCTGGCTGTAGTATTATACATGGAGGACTGGGGAGGCTGGATGCATTATTATACATGGAGGACTGGGGAGGCTGGCTGCATTATTATAGATGGAGGTCTGGAGAGGCTGGCTGCTATATTATACATGGAGGTCTGCGGAGGCTGGGTGCATTGTTATACATGGAGGTCTGGAGAGGCTGGCTGCTATGTCGCGGGCGGAGGAGGGGACGCTGCGCTCTCCCACTGCTCGGGTCCGGCCGCTGCTGCTGCTGCGGCTGCCGCTGCTGCTCGGTGGTGGCTCGAGCGGTGGGCCGGATCCCGGGGACTCGAGCGGCGCTCCTCGCCCGTGAGTGAAAAGGGGATTTTGATGGTGGGGGTTTTGATTATTGTCCGTGACGCCACCCACGGTTGTGGTGATATTGGTGACACCACTGCTGCTCTAGACGGGGATCCCGGGAGCGGTGACAGTGAGCAGCTTTGTTGTTAGTTCTCCCCTCCGTGGGTAGGGGGTTGGTTGTCCCGGGGCCCGGTGATGGGGTAGGGATGGATGGCAGGCAGGTTACAGGGCCTGGTGAGGTGCAGGGTCGCGGGGGCAGCGCTGTGGTACTCACTCAGCCAATGATGAGGACACAGTTCTCGGTAAAATACACGGCTGGATGGACGGGTCCCACAGACGGCTGCGGTGTTGTTTCTCCCGGCAGGTTGATGATGACTGCCTTTCCCTGCACCAATGTACGGTAGATGGTTCCAATGGGTTCCCACCGGTAACCCGCTCCCCAGCTTGGATATGGGCTGGAGGAGCCCCTTTTGCCCGCAGGCTCTGGCCCTGGGAAACGGTTGCCTTGGCGGTGGCGGTGTCTCCCTCTCTTGGTTGGACTGTTGCCTTCTGTCGGGACTTGGCTGTTGGGAAACCCAGGAGGTTCCCTTCACTAACAAATTCGGCAAATTCACGGCGACTCCTAGCCTTGCCGGGGTCCGTAAGCCCCTGCCAGATGGTGCTGGCTTCTCTTTGCGTACCGGTCCGGTACCGCCGGGCCACCGCCCGTCCACGGTCTTTACGGTAAGCTCTGATAGGCCACTCCTGCAGACGGTCACCACCGTCTGCCAACCTTGCTGCTCCGTCCGGGCCACACATCCGGACCAACTTCAGTCTGCTCACTTGCCACTTTACTTCCTCTCACTTTCCACTCTCAAACTCAACTCCAACTGAACTAACTGTTTTTCCCGCCTCCAGGACTGTGAACTCCTCGGTGGGGGGGGGGGGGGGGGGGCAACTGCCTGGCCCACCCCCTGGTGTGGACATCAGCCCCTGGAGGAAGGCAACAAGGGTTTTGTGTCTGACTTTGGTGTGCCTGACCGGGAGTGTGGGGTGTGTTGGTGTTGTGCTCTGTGGCCCCTGGCTTGTCCAGGGCGCCACAGCTACATTATACATGGAGGCCTGGAGAGGCTGGCTGCATTATTATACATGGAGGATTGGGGAGGCTGGCTGCATTGGAGGTTTGGGGGGGGCTGCATAATACAAAATGAAGGACACCTTATACATGGAATATAGGGGTGCATTATGCATGGAGGAGTATGGGGCTGCATAATACAATATGCAGTTTTATGGGGTTGCATTATAATACATATAGGACTATGGGGGCTACATTATAATATATGGAGGACTATGGAGCTTACCTTATACATGGACTATGGGGGTGCATTATAAAATATTGGGGACTATGTTGTGGAGTATAATATATGGAGTACTATGGGGTGAATTATAATATATGGAGAACTATGAGAAATTCATTATAACAATTGGAGGGCTACTTTATACATGGAGAACTATAGGGCTGCTTGATAATATATGGAGGACTATGTGGTACAGTATAATATATGGAGGACTATGTGGTGCAGTATAATATATGGAGGACTATGGGGTGCAGTATAATATATGGAGGACTATCTGGTGTAGTATAATATATGGAGTCCTATGAGAAATTCATGATAATAATTGGAGGGCTATGAGGGCTACTTTATACATGGAGGACTAAAGGGCTGCTGTATAATATATGGAGGACTATGTGGTGCAGTATAATATATGGAGGACTATGTGGTGCAGTACAATATATGGAGGACTATGGGGTGCAGTATAATATATGGAGGACTATGGGGTGCAGTATAATATATGGAGGACTATGTGGTGCAGTATAATATATGGAGGACTATGTGGTGCAGTATAATATATGGAGGACTATGTGGTGCAGTATAATATATGGAGGACTATGTGGTGCAGTATAATATATGGAGGACTATGTGGTGCAGTATAATATATGGAGAACTATGAGAAATTCATTATAATAATTGGAGGGCTATGAGGGCTACTTTATACATGGAGGACTATAGGGCTGCTTTATAATATATGGAGGACTATGTGGGTCAGTATAATATATGGAGGACTATGGGGTGCAGTATAATATATGGAGGACTATGGGGTGCAGTATAATATATGGAGGACTATGGGGTGCAGTATAATATATGGAGGACTATGTGGTGCAGTATAATATATGGAGGACTATGTGGTGCAGTATAATATATGGAGGACTATGGGGTGCAGTATAATATATGGAGGACTATGGGGTGCAGTATAATATATGGAGGACTATGGGGTGCAGTATAATATATGGAGGACTATGGGGTGCAGTATAATATATGGAGGACTATGGGGTGCAGTATAATATATGGAGGACTATGTGGTGCAGTATAATATATGGAGGACTATGGGGTGCAGTATAATATATGGAGGACTATGGGGTGCAGTATAATATATGGAGGACTATGTGGTGCAGTATAATATATGGAGGACTATGTGGTGCAGTATAATATATGGAGGACCATGGGGTGCAGTATAATATATGGAGGACTATGTAGTGCAGTATAATATACTGTATGGAGGACTATCTGGTGTAGTATAATATATGGAGAACTATGAGAAATTCATGATAATAATTGAAGGGCTACTTTATACATGGAGGATTATGGGGGTGCATTATAATATATGGAGGACTATGTAGTGCAGTATTATATATGGAATACTATGGGGTGAATTATAATGCATGGAGAAATATGGTAAATACATTATAATACATGGAGGACTATGGAGCTGCATTCTAATATATGAAGGGTTATGTGGGACCCTTTATGTGTCACCCTGGATAAGCCAGGGGCCACAGGTAACAACACCACCACACCCCACACTCCCTGTAGGCACATCGAAGTCAAAGCACAAAATCCTTGTTGCCTTCCCCAGGGGCTGATGTCCACACCAGGGGGTGGAGCCAGGCGGTTGGTCTCCACCCACCGAGGAGATCACAGTCCTGGAGGAGGGAAAAACAGGCAGTTAAGCTAGGGAAGTAGAGGAGTGAGGAGTCGAGTTTGGACAGTGAAAGTAGAGTGGAAGGAGGAAAGTGTAGTAGTAGAGCAACTGACTGACAGCGTCCGGGTGTGTGGCCCGGGCGAGACAGCAAGGTTGGCAGACGGTGGTGACCGTCTGCAGGAGTGGCCTATCGGAGTTTGCCGTAAGGACCGTGGACGGGCGGTGGCCCGGTGGTACCGGACCGGTACACAAGGAGAAGCCAGCACCATTGGCAGGGGCCTTTCAGATCCCGGCAAGGCTTGGAGTCGCCGTGAATTTGCCAAATCCGTTAGTGAAGGGGACCTCCGTGTTTCCAAACAGTCAAGTCCTGACAGAAGGCAACCGTCCAACCGAGAAGGGGAGACACCGCCACCGCCAAGGGCAACTGTCTCCCAGGGCCAGCGCCTGCGGGCATAAGGGGCTCCTCCGGCCCACATCCAGGTCGGTGAGCGGGTTACCGGTGGGAACCCATCGCTACCAACATTGAACTTAGGTGCAGGGAGAGACAGTTACCACCAACCTGCAGGGAACAACAACACCGCAGCCGTCCGAGGGACCCGTCCATCCAGCCGTGTGTTTTACCGAGAACTGTGTCATCATCTCAGGCTGAGTGAGTACCCCCGTGCTGTACGGCACAGCGCTGCCCCTGCGACCCTGCACCTCACCAGGCCCCGCAACCCGCCTGCCATCTCTACCCCATCGCCAGGCCCCAGGACAACCAACCCCCCTACCCACGGAGGGGAGAAATAACAATAAAGCTGCTCCCTGTCACCACTCCCGGGATCCCCGTTCAGAGCAGCGGTGGTGTCACCAAAATCACCACAACCGTGGGTGGCGTCACGGACAATAATCAAAACCCCCACAATCAAAATCCCCTTTTCACTCACGGGCGAGGAGCGCCGCTCGAGTCCCCGGGATCCGGCCCACTGCTCGAGCCACCATCGAGCAGCAGCAGCCGCAGCAGCCGCGGCAGCCGGACCCGAGCAGTGGGAGAGCGCAGCGTCCCCTCCTCCGCCCGCGACATTTATACTATTTGGAAGGCTATGTTGGGGCCATTAATGTATTTGGAGAACTATATACAAGGGGGGACAAAGATACAATCAGGTGATGGGAACGTTTTGTGCTGAATGAAAAAGGCTCTTTCCCTCAGCACCCAGCTTTCCCATACTGTGCTATACATCTTCTCTCAGCACCCAGCTTTCCCATGCTGTGCTATACATCTTCTCTCAGCACCCAGCTTTCCCATACTGTGCTATACATCTTCTCTCAGCACCCAGTTTTCCCATGCTCTTGTTGCGGGCGGCGGGACGCTGTGCTCACCACGCTTGGGTCCGTCGCTGCTGCTGCTGCTGCTCGGTGGCTCGAGCAGTGGGCCGGATCCGGGGACTCGAGCGGCGCTCCTCGCCCGTGAGTGAAAGGGGTGTTTTGTTGGTGTTTGGGGTGTCGGTTTGTGACACCACCCACGGTGTGTGGTGAGGTTGGGGCACCACTGCTGCTCTGTACGGGGATCCCGGGAGCGGTGACAGGGAGGAGCTGGGATGTTTTCCTCCCCTCCGTGGGTAGGGGGATTGTGGTAGTCCCGGGGCCCGGAGTGATTGTCTGTTTGGTGGGTTGCGGGGCCTGGCCAGGTGCAGGGTCGCGGGGCAGCGCAGTGCCAGACGGCACGGTGGTACTTACTCAGCCAGTAACGCACACGGAGTCTCTGGTAAAACAAACAGCTGGATGGACGAGTCCCACAGACGGCTGCGACGGTGACTCCCAGTAGGCTGGCGGTAACTGTCTCTCCCTGCACCAGTATTATGTTCTCGGCCCCGATGGCTTCCCACCGGTAGCCCGCTCCCCTGTGGTATATTGGCTAAGGGAGCCCCCTTCTTGCCCACAGGCTCTGGCCCTGGGAGCTCTAGCTCTGGCGGTAGCTTTACCTCCCTCACGGTTTGGACGGTTGCCTTCAGTCGGGTCTTTATTGCTGGGAAACCCCGGAGGTTCCCGTCGCTGACGGATTTGACCGGTTTTACGGCGACTCCTAGCCTGGTCGGGGTCCGTAGGCCCTGCTGGATGGTGCTGGCTTCTCTTCGCTCCCCGATCCGGTACCGGCGGGCCACCGCCCGTCCCCGGTCCTTACGGTTGTGCGTCAATCGGCCTCTCCGGCAGACGGTCACCACCGTCTGCCAACCTTGCTGTTTCTATGCCCGGGCCACGTACCCGGACACGGCCAGTCAGTTCCTCCACTACTACTTCCTTCACTCTCCTCTACACTCCACTCAACTCGACTGCTCAACTCCTCTCTCTCCTTTTCCCGCCTCCAGGACTGTGAACTCCTCGGTGGGTGGAACCAACCGCCTGGCTCCGCCCCACCTGGTGTGGACATCAGCCCCTGGAGGGAGGCAACAAGGATTTGTGTCTGGCTTAGATGTTCCTATCCGGGGTGTGGGGTGTGTTGTTGCAGTACCTGTGACGTCCTGGCTTGTCCAGGGCGCCACACTCTGATATGGGAAAGCTGGGTGCTGAGGGAAAGATGTATAGCAGAGCATGGGAAAGCTGGGTGCTCAGGGAAAGATGTATAGCAGAGCATGGGAAAGCTGGGTGCCGAGGACAAGATGGATATCAGAACATGGGAAAGCTGGGTGCTGATAGAGGGATTTCACATCATGGGAAATCTGGGTGCTGTGGGTAAGAGCCAAGTGTCAGCATCATTATCCTGTACCCCGAGTGTCAGTGTCATTATCCCGTACCCCAAGTGTAGGTGTATGTGAAGGGGGGCCCAGGTCTGAACTTTGCACCGGGGCCCATCAAATTCTAGTTACGCCACTGACTCTGAGCGTCCACCCTACATCGATACAATGCATGTTCACGTCCAAATTTAGCTGCATTGTAATTTTTTGTAATTTTTATCTTTGTACATGCGGAACAGATCATGGATAAAATTTAATAGGTTGTTTTGTAAATCGCAATTTACAAAAAAAAAGCAATGTCGCAGTGCCAGGCAGTGGAAGTGCAGGGCAGTAGAAGTGCAGGGCAGTAGACAGGCAAACACTCACGGCTTTCTGGAGCATCGCTGACTTATTCAATCGCTTCCATGTCTTTAATACACTGATACAATTGAATAAAACAGTGGCTGTACAGGAAGCCTTGAGTCTCTTCCTGCACAGCGCCCTCAGCTGTTCTCGAAGATGATGTTGGTGACGCAAGGATGTCATTGTGCCACCTGCATCATCAGTGGGAGAGTGTACAGACGTCAGGGCCTCACAGTTGCATCTTATGCGAGGTGTGTGTGTTTTTTTTTTTGTTTTATTTCGGGGGCATGTTGTATGAAGGGCTGCTGATAAGTCTTTGGCTTTACTCAGAAAGAAACGAGATAGGATGATGAAACTTTATATTTATTCCACATACTCTCCACTGATGTCAACACACTTCTTACATCGGTATTCCAAGTTCTGTAAGCCTAGGAAAAAAGATTTCGGTTGTGCCTCAAACCAGGCATCCGTAGAAGCCATGGCATCAGAAATGGTGGGAAATTTGGTACCATTGAGGTGTTTCTTTAGGTTTGGAAACAGATGATAGTCAGAGGGAGCTGGATCTGGTGAATAAGGTGGGTGGTCAACCAGATGGAAGCCCAGCTCTGCCAGGTTGCTTGTGCAGTGTGAGCGGAGGCGTTGTCTTGCAGGAAAAAGATTCCTTTGAACAGCTTGCTGCGCCTTTTGGCCTTCAGAGCTGCCTTTAATTGGTCCAAAAGTTCAATGTAATACCTTGCATTGATGTTGGAACCCTTTTGAAGGTAGTCCACTAGCAGCACGCCCTCCTTATACCAGAACACAGACGCCATCACCTTAGTGGCTGATTTTTGCACCCTGAACTTCTTTGGATGAGGAGAACCACTGAGCCTCCACTCTTTTGACTGCTCCTTATTTTCAGGGACATACAAATAAATCCAGGTCCCATCCATAGTGACCAGTCGATCCAGGAAGTTCTTATCAGTTCGGAAATGCTGACAAATGAACCGGGAAGTTTTCACTCGCATGCTTCTCTGATCTGTTGTCAAACATTTGGGGACCCACTTTGCAGATCGCTTCCTCATGTTCATGGATAATGACACAAACACATTCACGGGAAATCCCCATGATTTCTGCTATTGCTTTAGCTGAAATTTGTCTACTCTCCAGTATGAGGTTGTGCGCAGCATCGACAATCTCCGGAACAACAACCACTCTCGGTCGTCCAGGACGTTCCTCATCATTGGTGCTGAAGTGGCACGTTTTAAATTTGACAACCCAGTTCTTAACTGTGGAATATGAAGGGCATTGATCCCCCAATGTCTGCGACATATCACCATGAATATCCTTCACGGACTTTCCTTGCAGAAAGAAGAATTTTATCACTCTTCTGCTCTCAGTTGCTGTGAATATCGTATTAGACTCCTCCATTTTGTTTTCCCGCGTGCGCAGTACACTGTTGCCATAAGCAACAAACACAAAATTTTGAAAACATATATTAGACACATAAGGCTTTCATGTGATGTAACGTTCGTTACCATAGAAACAAAAAAAGATCTTAAAATCAAAGACTTATCAACAGCCATTCGTATATGTATGTATTCAGGGAGAGAGTTTGTTTTTTGTCATATTCAGGGGGTGTATATTTATGCATAGATTTCAAGGCGCCATGCATATTTGAATTTTATTTGTGGTGCACGGATTATTTTTTAATATTTATGGGGCACAGCATGTTTTATTGGTCAGGGTTAGTGGTGCACCACGGTAAATTATGTCACTAGGTATGTCAGAAGGCCAGAAAGAGTGGGAATCACTTTTATAAGAAAATGACTGAGGTGGCAAGTGATTGGGTGGTGACTTTGGAGCCAATCATAACTGTCTTCAGTAGTGTCAGAGCCTGGGCCCATGGAGGATCCAATGGTGTGTGGCGTGAAGGAGGGGGCATTCTAATTTTTCTACGGTGATAAGACCTCATAGCTCTACAACCTGAGCCATTAGAGGATCCGCTGGTGTGTGGTACGGAGGTGGGGGCATTCTAATATTTCTATGGTGAGAAGACCTCATAGCTATGTGGTGTGTAAGAAGGAGGGGACATTTTGATCTTTCTATGGTGAAAAGACCTCATAGCTATGCAGCCTAGGCCCATGGAGGATCCACTGGTGTGTGTGGCATTGAAGAAAGGGTATTTTGACCTTTTCTATGGAGAGAAGACCTCATACCTATACAGCCTGGACCCATGGAGGATCCGCTGGTGTGTGGTACGGAGGTGGGGGCATTCTAATATTTCTATGGTGAGAAGACCTCATAGCTATACAGCCTGGGGCCATGGTGGATCTGCTGGTGTGTGGCGTGGAGGAAGGGGCATTTTGACCTTTCTATGGTGAGACCTCAAAGCTATACAGCTTGGGCCCATGGAGGATGGTGTGTGAGGTGGAGGAAGGGGAATTCTAATCTTTCTATGGTGAGAAGACCTCATAGCTATACAGCCAGGACCAATAGAGAATCCGCTGGTGTGTGGCGTGGAGAAGGTGACATTTTGATCTTTCTATGGTAAAAAGACCTCATAGGTGTACGAGCCGTGTGCTCCACCTTAGGATAGCCATGATCTACTAGTTCTGCCAATGTAATAGATTTTATTTCTGTGACTAATGGAAGCATTTATTATGTTTTACATATTTGACCACTTTGTGTCGTAGCAGTTACCCATTAATGGCATTGTCAAATACAGATGACTCGCCCACCCCAGGGCTATGGGACACCCGGTGCCGGGCCGGACTAGTCCGGTGGTAGTCAGTGGTGGCTGGGCCCGGCTCCGTGGCCCTGGTGGGTGTCAGTAGAATATGTGGCTTGATGAATAAAGTTTGTGTTCGTGACGCCACCTGTGGTCCGCGGCTATTAAGCCGCCGCTGCTGTGTGAGGCCTCCGGGGTGATGATATAGCAGCAATGGTGGTACTGCTCCCCACAGGTGGAGCGGAGCCCCGGGGACACTGTTAGTGCTCGTGAAAGTCTATGGTGTTGTGTGGCTAACACGGTGCAGGGCCGACAGGCAATGAAAGAACCAGGAACAAACAACAGTCTCTTTACCTTTTCCTCTTTTACTTTGGGAACAGTCCAGTCCTGGGAGACCGTTACAGGTGGTGATGGGGATCCGGTCGGCCTGGAAGTACTTGGGGTGATCTTTCTGGCCAGCTGAGTATGAGGCCTACTCCTGTGCTTTTCTCTGTTATGATAGGACGCTGCTTCTCTGAATCCAGCAATGGCCCTCTTTGCTGCTGGGACCGATGGTACGTCCCTTTCCCTCTGTAGCAGGCTGCGCAGGCCCTCTCTGGTGCTTCTCTGCTGGAGTCCACACCGGGCCCTGATGCTGCAGCTGTACCTTCGGGATGTTTATGGGCCAGGTGCTTGCAGCTCTCCTGCCCTTCGGATTCGGCTACCAGGGAGTATTTTAAGCCCTGGTGGCCACAGACTCCGATGTCCGAGTCTCTCCGCTGCCTCTCTGCTACTCCTGCTTCCCTGGGCCAAGCTACTCTAGCTCTAGGCCCCAGATCCACAGGACAGCACACTCTGCGTCTGCTCACTATCACTTCTCTCTACAGACTCACTCTACTTCCTCCCTCAGGTCAGACTTGAGGAAGACTCCCTGGAATTCCAGGTTCAGAGCTCCCCCTGCTGGCTGGAGGGAGAACTGCGGTGGATGTTAAACTTGCTGGCCAATGGACCTCTCCATTACCTCCAGGCACAGCATTAACCCTTTGGAAGGGCAATGCTGTTGTGGCGACCAGGTCCTGGGGCGCCACACTCCCCCTTAGTTAAATTCCGTACTCCCGGACTGTAGAAAACAAAACAAGACATACATGTTACAACCTTAAACAACTATAAGAGTCCAGTGTGGCTCCCTGCCGGGTGTCCATTACACTGCTCCATGGGGGACCCGCCGCGATAAAACCCCCAACGTAGGCTCTGGGCGTGCGTCAGAGCATTAATGACCCCACTCTATGCACGCCGGACGGGTTTTTCTTCAGGGGTGCTGAGCACACTGGTGCTAACTATGTACAGCTAGGTGTTGGCCACCCATAGTCCAGTGGCCCAATTGTCTATTTTCTCAATCAAAAAAAAGAAAAACATTTTGTACACAACATTACAGACATTTCACATAACTATTTACATTCTAATAAGTACTCTTTCTTTTTACTCTCTATACCTTGGAGGGGGCTGTCCCCGAGTGCTGCGTTGAGACCTGCGTAGCTCTGGTGTTTGTCCCTGACTACTTGGTGTGTCTTCTACCTCAGCACTACAGGTAGGCCTAACCCTGATAGGTAAGCGTGATGATTATTGTTTATTCGGGTCCAAGTTTTGGGGAATTTTCCAAGGATTGTTTGGATCATCTCTTCCTCTTTTTCTGGACTTTGGGGACTTTCTTGTACTTCTTCTACTTCTTTTTGGATTCTGCACCGTTCGGGGCATGCTTTCAGGCGGTCTCGAGAAACTGCTTGATAGGTCTTGCCTTCATCTTTGCTTATGAGGCATACCTTACTATTGTCAAAGTTGGAGGGGATAATGGTGTAGGGTTCATTCTCCCACTGATCATCTAATTTATGCGCCCTCCGCTTTTTCTTGAGGACCTGTTCTCCAGGTGCTAAGGGAGTTGCTGGAGCTGTTTGATTGTAATGCTGCTCTTGTCTCGTTCTTGCTTGAGACAGGCTCCTTTCTACGCATTCCTGGACCTTGCGGTACTGCTGTTGTCGCTCTGTATCCCAATCTTCTATCTCCTGAACCGCTTCAGGTGACACAGTCCCCATCTCAAAGTCTACAGGTAACTTGCCAGGTTTTGCTCGCATCAGGTAAGCAGGGCTGCAGTTGGTCGAATTTACCGGGATATGGTTGTACAGGTCTACCAGATCTGGTAACTTCTCTGGCCATTGGTTTCTTTCTTCCAGAGGTAGAGTCTTGAGCATATCAATAACCACATGGTTCATCTTCTCGCACAATCCATTGGTTTGGGGGTGGTACGGTGTGGTTCTGATTTTCTTACAACCGTACATGTTACAGAACTCTTGGAACACTTCTGCCTCGAATGCAGGACCTTGATCAGTCAGTACCCTTTCAGGGTAACCGTGAGGTCGACAAAAGTATGCCTGAAATGCTCTAGCTGCTGTTCTGGCTGTCTGGTCCTTCACGGGCACTACTACCAGGAAACGAGAGTAATGGTCCACAATGGTGAGGGCGTACACATAGCCTGACCGGCTTGGTGTTAACGTCACGTGGTCCAGGGCCACCAACTCCAGGGGCTGCTTCGTGACAATTGGCTGTAGGGGAGACCTCTGGCTGGCATCATCTTTCCGCCTCAGGTTACACGGACCACAGTCTCGGCACCACTTCTCGACTGTCTTTCTCATGTGCACCCAGTAGAACCGATCACGGAGTAGGGTCTCCAACTTCTTCCACCCGAAGTGTCCTGCGTTATCATGATAAGCTGCTAGGACCATTGGAGCATCCCTCTGTGGGACCACTATCTGCCAGACGAGTTCATTCGTTCGCCAGTTGACATATCTCTTGCAGAGCTTGCCTTGGTAGGTGAACAGTCATCACCTCTCCTTCCACAACTGCTGGGCTTCTTCTGGAGCATCTGGGCCAAGATGGGTCTCAGCTTGTGCTAGCTTTTCTTTGACCAATCGCACGGCCGGGTCACCGTTCTGTGTCTCTTCCCAATTATGGTGGAGTAATGGGTTGACCGAGACCTCGTGCTGGCTTGAGCGCTTCACTCCTACAGCATGCTCACACTGGGAAACACCTTGGTGATGGAAAGCCGGTAACTCTATCTCTTCGAGTTCATCCAGGTCTTCTCCAGACTCGGGTAAGTGAGGCATTCTGGACAGCGCATCAGCATTGTTATTCTTCTTGCCAGCCCGATACTTGATGGTAAAGTCAAAGTTAGACAGCCGGGCCATCCATCGCTGTTCCAACGCACCTAACTTGGCTGTTGCCAGATATGTCAACGAATTGTTGTCCGTGAAGATGGTGAACTTGGCCGATGCCAGATAGTGCTTGAAGCGTTCAGTCACTGCCCAAACAATAGCGAGGAACTCCAGCTTGAAGGAACTGTAGTTTTCTGGATTCCTTTCTGTGGGCCGAAGCTTCCTACTGGCGTAAGCTATCACCTTCTCTCTGCCTCCCTGCACCTGGGACAGAACTGCTCCCAGGCCCACGTTGCTTGCGTCTGTATACAGTAGTCCCTTTCAGCCGGACAAAGGAGGTTTCTATTTGGCTGCTCCATTCAAATGGAGGGCTCTGCTTCTTAGCCTGCTTTGGCTGGCCCACCAGGAGATCTTGAAGGGGCGCTGCTATCTTTGTGAAACCATCAATGAACCTTCGGTAGTAGCCCACCAGCCCAAGGAACTGCCGCACCTCCTTTACCGTGGTGGGTCTTGGCCAGTCCTTGATTACGGTGACTTTCTCCGGATCAGGTGCCACACCTTCTGCGCTGACCACATGACCCAGGTACTGTACCTTTGGCTTCAAGAGGTGACATTTGGACGGCTTTATCTTCAGGCCATATTTCGACAAGGACTCAAACACTTCTGCTAAGTGCCTCAGGTGGTCTTCATAAGTCTTGGAGTAGACTATGACGTCATCCAGGTACAACAGCACGGTTTCAAAGTACATACAGCCCAAGCAGCACTCCATCAACCTTTGGAATGTCCCTGGGGTGTTGCAGAGCCCGAATGGCATACAGTTGAACTCGCAGAGGCCCATTGGTGTCGTGAATGCAGTCTTCTCCTTGTCCGCCTCTGCCACGGGAACCTGCCAATACCCACTGGTGAGATCCAAGGTAGAGAAATAGTTAGCTGACTTTAAGGCTGTTAGTGACTCCTCTATTCTGGGTAGTGGATATTCAAATTGTCTCTCCAGTAAAGGAGACAAACTCTAGCACAGCGCCACCTATTGGAAGTAGCGATCCTAAAAGTCACAAGTGGATTTTCAACAATCCTTTGCAATATGACTCAGGATATATAAGCCAGATCAGAATCCCAATTTGCAGACACGGTGTTTCGGGGTGCTTGCCCCTCGTCAGTGCAAAGTATGGGGGTGTCTGATCTGGCTCATGAGAAAGCTATGTGAGGGTAGTGGATAAGCATCTTTATGTGTAATGCGGTTAATTTGCCTGTAATCTACGCACATTCTCATTGTACCATCTTTTTTCTTTACGAGCACTAGTGGAGCTGCCCAGGGGCTACAACTATCTCTGATAACCCCAGCCTCCTTCATTTCCCGTAACATCTCTTTGGCACGCTGATACTGTGCGGGGGGTACAGGGCGGTATCTCTCTTTAATGGGATGATGATCACCCGTGGGGATTTAATGTTTAACCCCTTTCACCTGCCCAAAATCTAGGGGGTGTTTGCTGAAGACCCGCTCGTACTCCTGTACCACCCGGTAAACCCCATGCTTTTGGTGTGAGGGGGTGGAGTCGGTGCCCACATGTAATTTTTGGCACCAGTCTTCCAGCTGCCCCTTGGAGCCATTGTCTTCCGCCTGGTCGGACGGGATCAAGGGTTCCACTGCTTTGATGGTATTGTTGCTGACAGTGTACAGTTTTGCTACAGTGGCGTACCGGGGCAATTTGGCTTCCTCCTCCCCACAATTCAGGACACGGACGGGCACTCTCCCCTTGCGAACGTCTGCTACCCCTCTGGCTATCAGGACTCCAAGCCTACTGTCTGAATACACCGGTTCTACCAAGGCATGGTAATCCTGACCCTTGAGGCCTATTGCTGCCCGACACCATATCAACATTTCACTTCTTGGGGGTATTGCAATGGGGAGGGGGTCACTTACCCTCACACTGCCAATTTCTCCTGCGGCCAGCTCTACCTGCTGCCTCCTCATCAGGGCTCTGATCTCCCTCTGTAGGGCACGCTGCTGCCCGGAGCTGGCAGTTTCAGACGCCTGTTGCAACAAAATTATCACTTTGGCAATACAATTTTTTATCACATTTGTACCAATGGTTAGCAGTGGGTCAGATTCTTTGCGATCAATATCTACAATTATCATCCCCTGACATGGCAATTCTACCCGCCCCACTTTAATGGTTACTTCTTTATACCCAATTTGAGGTAAGGGCTGACCATTACTGGCCACAATTGTTAAATCATCATCTGGGCCATGGTCAATGTCTGAATCAGCCCAATATCTTTTGTACAGTTTATAAGGGATGGTTGTTACCTGGGACCCCGTATCCAGGAGGGCATTCAAAGGGATCCCATCCAGCACAATAGGAAGGACCGGTCGTCCTCCCACATACTTGCTGCGGCTGGGGGTTGAGCCGGGCTTCCTTACACCTGGGGGTTGGCTCCTGGCCCCAGGCTCGGCCCATTTAAAGGACAGTGTCGTGCAATGTGGCCCGCCTGGCTGCAGCGGCGGCAGATCGGTTGTCCCGTTGAATCATACCGGTCTGTATCTTTTTCTCGGGTCGGCGGAATCCTCCTCTGTCACATCCATGGGACGTCATCTAGGCTGGAGGCCAACTCGATTCTTGCAGGCGATGGGGTCACTTGTAGAGACTGCACGGTCTTGGCAAGGGCAGCTACAGTCTTGGTCAGCTCCTGGACCTGCTGTCTGAGCTCTGCAGTGGGGTCCTTATCCAGGGACTGCGCCTCAGCCCCTGCAGCGGCTCGTGTTGCAGGCACCACCCCGGGGTACGTGATAGCAAGAGGCCGGAGGGGTACTGGGTCATTCGGTCTAGATTCTCTCAGTACCCGGATGGCCTGGTCCTTAAACTTTGCAAAGTCCAAAGCAGGGTTCTGCAGGACAATGATACGCAGCTGGGTCCTGTGAGCATCTGACAGGAGCCCCTCTATGAACTGCTCAGTTAGGAGTTTGTCTTCTTCACGTACACTCTCTGGGTCCACCTGTTTAACTGCTTTCAGGGCCTCCTGCAAGTTTAAGGCCTGCGACACACATCCGTGCCGCCGGCACGTGTTTGTCATTTTTTACACATACCGGCGGCACGGAGACACGTACAGCAATGCTACCTTATGGTAGCAGGCACACACACGTAAAACCACATGGAACGTGTGTCCGTGTGCGTTTGTACGTGTGTGCGTTTTTCAAAGCGCTGACATGTCCGTTTTTTCTCCGGCAGCACGGGTGTCACACGGCCCGCACCCGTACTACACGGGTGTAGTGTGGATGCGGTCCCGTGTGACACGCACCGGAGAAAACACACGTGTCAGTGAAAAAAAAAAACCCTTTTGAAGGTAGTCCACTAGCAGCACGCCCTCCTTATACCAGAACACAGACGCCATCACCTTAGTGGCTGATTTTTGCACCCTGAACTTCTTTGGATGAGGAGAACCACTGAGCCTCCACTCTTTTGACTGCTCCTTATTTTCAGGGACATACAAATAAATCCAGGTCCCATCCATAGTGACCAGTCGATCCAGGAAGTTCTTATCAGTTCGGAAATGCTGACAAATGAACCGGGAAGTTTTCACTCGCATGCTTCTCTGATCTGTTGTCAAACATTTGGGGACCCACTTTGCAGATCGCTTCCTCATGTTCATGGATAATGACACAAACACATTCACGGGAAATCCCCATGATTTCTGCTATTGCTTTAGCTGAAATTTGTCTACTCTCCAGTATGAGGTTGTGCGCAGCATCGACAATCTCCGGAACAACAACCACTCTCGGTCGTCCAGGACGTTCCTCATCATTGGTGCTGAAGTGGCACGTTTTAAATTTGACAACCCAGTTCTTAACTGTGGAATATGAAGGGCATTGATCCCCCAATGTCTGCGACATATCACCATGAATATCCTTCACGGACTTTCCTTGCAGAAAGAAGAATTTTATCACTCTTCTGCTCTCAGTTGCTGTGAATATCGTATTAGACTCCTCCATTTTGTTTTCCCGCGTGCGCAGTACACTGTTGCCATAAGCAACAAACACAAAATTTTGAAAACATATATTAGACACATAAGGCTTTCATGTGATGTAACGTTCGTTACCATAGAAACAAAAAAAGATCTTAAAATCAAAGACTTATCAACAGCCATTCGTATATGTATGTATTCAGGGAGAGAGTTTGTTTTTTGTCATATTCAGGGGGTGTATATTTATGCATAGATTTCAAGGCGCCATGCATATTTGAATTTTATTTGTGGTGCACGGATTATTTTTTAATATTTATGGGGCACAGCATGTTTTATTGGTCAGGGTTAGTGGTGCACCACGGTAAATTATGTCACTAGGTATGTCAGAAGGCCAGAAAGAGTGGGAATCACTTTTATAAGAAAATGACTGAGGTGGCAAGTGATTGGGTGGTGACTTTGGAGCCAATCATAACTGTCTTCAGTAGTGTCAGAGCCTGGGCCCATGGAGGATCCAATGGTGTGTGGCGTGAAGGAGGGGGCATTCTAATTTTTCTACGGTGATAAGACCTCATAGCTCTACAACCTGAGCCATTAGAGGATCCGCTGGTGTGTTGTGCGGAAGAGGGGGCTTTCTGAACTTTCTATGGTGAGAAGACCTCATAACTATACATCCTGGGCCCATAGAGGATCCGCTGGTGTGTGGTACGGAGGTGGGGGCATTCTAATATTTCTATGGTGAGAAGACCTCATAGCTATGTGGTGTGTAAGAAGGAGGGGACATTTTGATCTTTCTATGGTGAAAAGACCTCATAGCTATGCAGCCTAGGCCCATGGAGGATCCACTGGTGTGTGTGGCATTGAAGAAAGGGTATTTTGACCTTTTCTATGGAGAGAAGACCTCATACCTATACAGCCTGGACCCATGGAGGATCCGCTGGTGTGTGGTACGGAGGTGGGGGCATTCTAATATTTCTATGGTGAGAAGACCTCATAGCTATACAGCCTGGGGCCATGGTGGATCTGCTGGTGTGTGGCGTGGAGGAAGGGGCATTTTGACCTTTCTATGGTGAGACCTCAAAGCTATACAGCTTGGGCCCATGGAGGATGGTGTGTGAGGTGGAGGAAGGGGAATTCTAATCTTTCTATGGTGAGAAGACCTCATAGCTATACAGCCAGGACCAATAGAGAATCCGCTGGTGTGTGGCGTGGAGGAGGTGACATTTTGATCTTTCTATGGTAAAAAGACCTCATAGGTGTACGAGCCGTGTGCTCCACCTTAGGATAGCCATGATCTACTAGTTCTGCCAATGTAATAGATTTTATTTCTGTGACTAATGGAAGCATTTATTATGTTTTACATATTTGACCACTTTGTGTCGTAGCAGTTACCCATTAATGGCATTGTCAAATACAGATGACTCGCCCACCCCAGGGCTATGGGACACCCGGTGCCGGGCCGGACTAGTCCGGTGGTAGTCAGTGGTGGCTGGGCCCGGCTCCGTGGCCCTGGTGGGTGTCAGTAGAATATGTGGCTTGATGAATAAAGTTTGTGTTCGTGACGCCACCTGTGGTCCGCGGCTATTAAGCCGCCGCTGCTGTGTGAGGCCTCCGGGGTGATGATATAGCAGCAATGGTGGTACTGCTCCCCACAGGTGGAGCGGAGCCCCGGGGACACTGTTAGTGCTCGTGAAAGTCTATGGTGTTGTGTGGCTAACACGGTGCAGGGCCGACAGGCAATGAAAGAACCAGGAACAAACAACAGTCTCTTTACCTTTTCCTCTTTTACTTTGGGAACAGTCCAGTCCTGGGAGACCGTTACAGGTGGTGATGGGGATCCGGTCGGCCTGGAAGTACTTGGGGTGATCTTTCTGGCCAGCTGAGTATGAGGCCTACTCCTGTGCTTTTCTCTGTTATGATAGGACGCTGCTTCTCTGAATCCAGCAATGGCCCTCTTTGCTGCTGGGACCGATGGTACGTCCCTTTCCCTCTGTAGCAGGCTGCGCAGGCCCTCTCTGGTGCTTCTCTGCTGGAGTCCACACCGGGCCCTGATGCTGCAGCTGTACCTTCGGGATGTTTATGGGCCAGGTGCTTGCAGCTCTCCTGCCCTTCGGATTCGGCTACCAGGGAGTATTTTAAGCCCTGGTGGCCACAGACTCCGATGTCCGAGTCTCTCCGCTGCCTCTCTGCTACTCCTGCTTCCCTGGGCCAAGCTACTCTAGCTCTAGGCCCCAGATCCACAGGACAGCACACTCTGCGTCTGCTCACTATCACTTCTCTCTACAGACTCACTCTACTTCCTCCCTCAGGTCAGACTTGAGGAAGACTCCCTGGAATTCCAGGTTCAGAGCTCCCCCTGCTGGCTGGAGGGAGAACTGCGGTGGATGTTAAACTTGCTGGCCAATGGACCTCTCCATTACCTCCAGGCACAGCATTAACCCTTTGGAAGGGCAATGCTGTTGTGGCGACCAGGTCCTGGGGCGCCACACTCCCCCTTAGTTAAATTCCGTACTCCCGGACTGTAGAAAACAAAACAAGACATACATGTTACAACCTTAAACAACTATAAGAGTCCAGTGTGGCTCCCTGCCGGGTGTCCATTACACTGCTCCATGGGGGACCCGCCGCGATAAAACCCCCAACGTAGGCTCTGGGCGTGCGTCAGAGCATTAATGACCCCACTCTAT